>NC_083472.1:18066468-18236468 GCF_030014155.1 Tachysurus vachellii
GTTCTACATAAGTTCTACGTAAAGTGCATATGTGTAAACATGTGCAAGACATAAGACACTACAAGCACAATACACTACAACACAATAGTACTGACCAGTATACAGTTCTATACAGGCATAAGAAATAGAAGAGGTGAAGTGTACCTGAGGCAGCTTGTTTAGAGGCAGCTCCACCTGTGAAGCCTTGCTCACTGACATTGGTGGGTTACATTCTGGGAACCCATCTGGTGGCACCACTGACAGGAGAAAACCCGCTAATTAGCTCACACTGTAAAGGGGCCTGGTCGAGCCCAATCCCCAGCTGTCATTAAACACACTCCGAAAGAGAGAGAGAGAGAGAGAGAGAGAGAGAGAGAGAGAGAGAGAGAGAGAGAGAGAGAGAGAGAGAGAGAGAGAGAGAGAGAGGATTGTGGTAAACACTGGGGTTCTGCTGCTCTAATTCCTGTTTTCAGAGAATGGGAGAAGCTGTGAATCCATTTATGAGCGCTGTGCTAGGTAGAAGATGAGCACCGCCCCCAGAAACATGGTGTGTGAAATGTCATTACATTCAGATGTGTATGGTAATGACACACTCTGTTGTTGCTGCTCATGCCCATTTGATACCTGGAAATCCCTTTGGCGTAGCCTTTGGTGAAGCTTTCTTTTTTTTTTCAAGCCCCGTGTCAAAATGCGCAAAGGAAATGTGTTAAATTAACGCTACACTTGGCAAATATAGAATACCTGTTTGAAGAAATGCTAAGAGAGCTGGAGTGTAAAACATTTTCCTAACATTTTCCTTTGTATGCTTCATGTTAAGTAGAAGGACATCTGGTGCAGCTTCTTAGTGGCACTTAAGACAGGAGAGTTCACTCTGTGCTGTTACAGTACCTTCATCCAACAAGCGACATCGGTTCTATCTCCACACCCTTGATAAAGCAACGTGATTGCATGTGAATAATTAGATCTGGTTTAAGCATTGGCAATGTGTATATATAAAGAGGGTATAATTAGGCTTGAGTGATTCTTTTGGGAAGCATAAAAGGTTCAAAGACCCGCTCAGCTAATCAAAGTCTCACACGCTGAGAATTGCCAGTCCTGTGTTCCCCTGGGTGAATATATTTACACACAAAGCCCACACAGGCCTTCTTATTCGACGATTAAATTACATTTAGCATCAATCCAAGAGCACAGCAGCTGTTCAGATCCAAATGAGTTCAGTCTCTGAACAGAATGGCCAGACCACTAGAGTCTAGACTTGAAGCCATGACTTCACCAGGGAGCTCTTGACTCCTCCTGACCAATCAAATGCCATGAGGGATGGACACTCACAAGAACCATCTTAGCTTGTGAGCCACTGGAGCAATTAATATTTAATTCCCATCACAAACCAACATAATCTATAATTAAATTTCAACAGAGTAGCTAAATATATGTTTTCTGCCTTTACTCACAAACATGCCAAAATTGTGATGTGTCCCTTTGGCCTGGATCCCAAAATTTCTGAAGCATGCTTCAAACTAATATAATCTAAACCGTTTTCTATTATGGGACTGTGCCATGTTAACATATCCTGTATTGCTGATTAATATCCATAACATAGCATTTTTGTCCAGAATACCCTGCTACATAGGTGAGAGTTACAAAAGTATATTTATTAAACAGGTTTATTATTTTTATAATATATACATTATTTATTAAGTATTGGGAGTAATTCACTACCTCACATAGGCTACATGCTGGAATATACTCTACTGCTTCAGCAGACCAACGAGATACACCATTTGGATGTATATTGAATAAGACTGGAGTAATATTCTATTCTTCTGGTAATGACACAGACTGTTGCATCCTGAATTAAGTGAAACTTTCTTTCAAACCAGAGGTCATGAAATCACTGGAAATTACAGGCAGAACTCATTGGCAGACTCCTATGTTGGCATTGAGTAGATCATACCACTCAAAATTTGGTGTCACTGCAGAGAAATCTTGGATTTGATTTGAATCAGAAACATAATATTGGTTTAAACTTTGTACGTGTTTGCCAATTGCTCGGATATCAAAGGTCTGGAAACAATTTAATGACCAGATCGTTAAAAAAAAAAACAGAAGTCAGAAATACTTAACCAATAAACTATAATATACGGTATGAGATCATTAGCAGAAAACGAGTGATGGGACCGGACCTTGCCTAAAGCACCCTATGTATCTTAAATAATAATGTAGTGTTTTAGATATTGTAGCATTGCTTGGTTTTTGCACTAATTTGCATATCCTTGATATTTCCGTGGTTGGTGTCAATAAGAGCTGTGTTTACAGTTTATCCATGCAAGCACGTGTATTTGTTTTAAGTTCCTTTGTGTTTAACATTTTATTAAATGCATTGGGATCATTTGTTCCCCCAGCTGTGGCAGTAATGTCGACTGTAGGTCAGATTTAGTTTTTTTTTTTTAATATATTAAGAGAGTGATAAAAGAACAGACTGGTGAGAGAATGACTGTTTATTGCTGCTATAATATCTTTCAGATGTTCCCCAACATTATATATAATTATAAACAATTAAAAAACATGATGTTCTTTAATAAATAAATAATTTTACATATTGCCTAATAAGTGTAATGTAAGAGGAGTAAATTGCTTATTGGCAAGCTGTAGAAGAAAACTCCAGTTCAGTGTGGTGACAGTAACTGTGTTGAACTGCATCACACCACCATAATATTAAATAATTTCCTATAAAATAATAATTAATTAATAAATAATTAAAATAATTATATTTTATTCTTTACTTAAATGATAGACCAGCATTGATTGTTATATGATGGTCCTTGGATGTAGATTTTGGTATCACTGAAGAACCATAAAACCACTTAGGATTCAAATCAAATTCTACAGAAATAAATACACACAGCTACAAAGCAACCATGAACTGAAGCCTTTAGGTGTGTACACGATGCATCACAATGTAAAATGTGATGATGTGCTTCTTGGAAATGTGTGATTCACACTGTGGGATCAGCATTCTATTAATTATGCATCTCAGGCAATTGCACTGTTTGAACAGGAGAGATACCAATGTGTACAATCCCTAGAGTTATATAGATATATAGACAGCATTCTGGTCACATGATGCTGGTCATGTTCTTTCATGGAGAGCCTGAACATCACTGGGAATCAACACAGCAATGAAAAAGAGCTCACTGAAAAATGACACCAGGTCAAAAAAATCTGCTTTTTCTGCACTGCTACAGAACTCATTATATTTCAACAGGAGAATTTATTCATGCAATTATTGAAACTACAGTCCATTTTGTTTTCACTAGGCAACTATCCAAGTGTTCTTTTGATTTTATTTCATTTCATAACGACAAAAAATGCACACTGTGATTCATAAATAATAAATACATTTTATTTTGAAAATGTTCCAGAATATAAATAATAAAAAAAAAAAGAATAAAAATATTCTGAGAATCGAATTGAATCGAATATCAGGAACCGAGTGCATTTTTTAAGCCACAATAACTATACTTAAAAGTAATTAGAATTAAAGATCATTAACAAACACACTAAAGCTTCGTACGGAAAGGAGGTACACCGCACACACACGCACACTTACTCACACTCACACATGCACGCACACTCACTCACACGCGCGCGCGCGCACACACTCACACACACGCGCGGGCGCGCGCAGCGAGACACACAGAGAGAGAGAGAGAGAGAGAGAGAGAGAGAGAGAGAGAGAGAGAGAACTTGATCTGCATAAATACGTCCATTATTCCCTTTTGTGGTCTAACAAAAAGTCGGTCATTTTTCTAACTGTTACAAGAACCCGGTTCAGCATCCAGCATGTATGTTAAGCGAATGTGACGAGCACGCGCACATGATTTCCTTGGTAACTCGCTCCTGCGTTGGCGTTCCCGAAAAAAAAGCGAAGACCGCGGCGCGTGTCCGTGCTGCGCGCTCCCGTGTAGACAGCGCGAGGAGAGAGACTTCAAGAACGGGCAAGGAAACGGATCGCGGAGAGAGAAAAAAATCATGAAAATGCGCCCGGAGGGTAAATGAAGGATGTTTCCTTCCTACGGAAAAAAAAAAACGACCGTGTGAATTTGCGTGAAGTGTCGTGAGGTGGGATCTTAAAGATCTGCGTAGGATTACGGTTTTAGTAACGCAATAAAACCGGGTATTTTTTGGGGGGGAATGAAAATGTCAGGAATGGAGGCTTTCATAGTAGTTCACCAAAGCAGGTGAGTCCTAGGTTTGTTTGTTTATTTGTTTATTGGATTGATTGATTTTGTAGAATTTCCAAAGCACGGATCCAGGTTCATCTGTATTAAGTGTTGCATTTCTGTTTGCACAAGAAGAAGAAGATAATAATAATAATGCCGAGTTTTGGGTAAGTGATGTAAGTCACGCTCTAATCACATTACGCACCGGGTTATAATGCAGCATGAAGACAGCGGTTTACTGGCGCGTCCGGTTCAATGTGTCCAATGCGATGCGAAAACAAACAAACAAACACGAATTTATTACCGGATTGAGTACCTTAAAGTTACAAGGCGACGCGTTGTGATGCGCCCACTGCGTCTCTGTGCTGAACACAACTATCACTAGCTCCATCTTTATATCTCTCCAGACATCACTAACCCCGCTGTAGCCACCAAAACGCACCGGGCAACAGTTGTTTACATGCGGCGCGATTTTGCTTAGATGTCCATCTAGTTTGCTTTTACGCACGAGACCATGAGCTGTATATAGTTTAATATGCATTTATACACAACAACAAAAAAATAAAACCTATGCATCACTAGAACATCCTAAAAAAAAAAGAAATACAGAAACATTCGTGGTTGTTTTTTTTTTCTTTTTTTAAAAACAAAACAAAAAAAACATTGTTTTAAATATTTATGATACTTATGATTCTATTTTTCTTGTTATAATAATAATAATAATAATAATAATAAAATAGGCCATGCCAATGACCATGTCTTATTTATTTATTTGTTTGTTTGTTTATTTATTTATTTATTTATTTATCTATCTATCTATCTATCTATCTATCTATCTATCTATCTATCTATCTTTTTCTTACTGTTTTTTATTATTATTATTATTATTGTAATGCAAGTGGATGTATGGATCTGTACCGCTAGACCTCCACAGGTCATTCTATAGTCTCCAGAGATGTAGACACAAGTATGTAAAGGCTAGGATGAAATCTAGCCTGCAGGGGGCTTTGTGAACGTTTCGTTTTCTGAAATTAAGAAGAAATTATTCAGCTCATGCATTCTGTTGTAGCGCCTATAGAAAGAATGGACGTGCAGTGTGCACACTAACTCAGCTATAATTGATTTGCACATTGAGACCTAAACACTAGACCCGTACAACAGAGAAAGCTTGTCACATGCTCCGAGTCTGTAATGCTTTTCTACAAGGTCAGTCAAAAGTAGCAGGTATAAACAGAGCAGCTCGGAAAGTCACCAAATACCAATAATGAGTTTATATGTCACAGATGCTTTCCTGCATACAGTTCGTTAATGGAGCCTTCGTTATCGGAGAAGATTTTAGTAGGAAGAAGGAGATTGCAAAAGGAGGGCAGAGTCGAGAGAGGAATAATGGGTGCCTCTGAGTTGTCATGGAGATATAGTGAATAAGCAATTGTTGCCTGTGAAGCTGAAGCATTAAAGGGATTCCTAGCGCCACTGCATATCCATCTAAGCCCTCAGTACAATGCTTGCTAACCGAATAAGACAATCATCCACATAACGCAATCATAGACATCCAGGCAGTTTATTACTGTTTAATAGCTTTATGGATCTTGTAGGCATTATTCTATTTGGGTTAATCAAAGTGCTTCCTAAAGACGCTTTTTACACCACCTATATTAGACTTTGAAAACTAGTGTGTATTTTTGCTTGGACATTTGGTGTCTTGTGAAGGATTATACACGGTCTTGCTTTTCAATTTCCCCTCACAGTCTGTCTTTATTTGTATTCTGGCCTCACAGCCTTGGCCATTTTTAGTTTTCTTTTTTTTTTTTTTTTTGAGGCTCCAGTTGATTTAAATGTATTATTTCTTTACTTAGACCTGACTCACAATCACAGTTTGTATATAACATACATTACATAATACATCAAAAATAATGCCATGCATGATACTGAAAACTTTTGAAATGCAATCTTACAAGAATGACCACTATTTTGTAAGGTTTCTTTGTGCTGCAATGGCGGAGAATTGGAACTGAGACAGCGTCACCAATGTCACCCACTACTGCGACCTAGCCAGCTAATCTGAGCCGATAGCAATACTATATATATATTTTATGTATATATATATATATATATATATATATATATATATATATATATATATATATATATATATATATATACATATACACACACACATATATATGTATATATAGTTTATATATACATATATATGTGTGTGTATATATATATATATATATATATATATATATATATATATATATACATATATATATATATATATATGTATATATATATATATATATATATATATATATATATATATATATATATATTTATATGTTTGCTGAACTTCTGATAGCGAATTTGTGCACTAGGCTTGTGCAATTTTCCCTGCTTACGATGTAAATGTTTATGATAAATTATTTAATCAAGCAGGACATATAATGGTTCTGGGTTCTGTAGGTGTGATCAAAATGTACAGTCAGGAACTGCTTGCTGGCAGAGTCAAGAGCAAAAATGTAGCTGAATACCTGAATTTAAGGTGATTCAACAATAATGCACAGTAAACCATAATTGTTGATATAATTGTTTTACAAATTCCCTGTCCAAAGTTTACATGGTCAATATTTATTGCTGGTCTGTTGCTGAGAATGCTGAAGCATATTTACTCACTTAGGTTTGACACGTAGCAGTTCATTGTTTAATCTTTTTAAATGAAAATTTACCTTTTCTGTTCTTCAGCCTCAGTGTTTTTATCCGTACAGTAATTAACCGACAATATCTAATGTAGTTTATTTTGATCATTCATTTATAGATTTTATCTCATATTAATGAACTCAAAATAATCTACATTTACCTGAGAGAAAACAAGGTGCACTGAGTTCAGTCAAGGGCCTGTGAGATTTGGAAAGGGGGCAGTGTCGATTGATGTTGAAGAACACAAAACACCTGCACATCATTCCAGATTCACATGCTGATGAGTTCATCTCCCATTCTCCTGGAGAGAAAGAGCTTTGCTTGGAGTATTTGTGGGTGATAATTTGTATTAGCTAAAGGTCGACGGGTCTGGTAATGTAATATAATTGGAGCAACAGTGAGTGGATTTCGTGGCCATGTAATAATGTGAAGAAACAATTATACCATTATTTCACACAAGCCCAGTGTACAAAACGCTGCAAATGTAACTGTGAGACAGATACTGGGTCACTAGTCATTTTAAACACTTTAATTTCACTTTGCTACCTGAACATGTTGTCACTAAGATGTTTTTTATTGCTCTTAATGTAAGGTTTGTGACCTGGCATAGACACGCTAGATGACGATGCAGAGCAAACTTGTGATCTTACTTTTTTATGTGCCATTAAATTTAGCACTTTGGCCATAGAGGAGAGGTTTTATCATCTCAAAACATTCAGCTTCTTTTGTACCTGGATATTTTTGCTGTTGTCCTTGTTTTAGTGCCTTCATATCACCAAACCCTGGATGTGCAGTCATTAAGAAGCTAAATGGTTGCTCAGCTGCATGCAGCTCAGTCCCATCAAGAAGCCTTTAAGATCCATTTGTAAACACATGTTAATTGCAGAGAGACCTAATTCCTGCTGCCCATTATCGCCCCTGACTCTATTATTACAACAAATGAGTGTTTGCTAATGGCACGACATGCCCTTACAATTTTCACAGTGAACCTTACAGAAATGCATAAAACATCTTTGACTAAACACGAAGTGCTATAACCTATATACAGTAGACTGAGCTAGAAAGCCTGGCAGTAAGCTTAAAGTATAACTCCTACTTGTTTGTATTGCAGGAGGTTGTCAGTGTACTGATTCTGTTATTCATCAACTCATAGAAGGATAATAGACTAGAAAATGATCATGGCATATCTGTGTGTGTTCTTTGGGGGGTACTGGGGACGGTAGCTGGGGACAAAAAGAGCTGAAACACCTCTACGTTAAAAAGACAGGCTACAGTCAATGGACAAGATGGTGGTGTTGTCATCTTTTTTGAGTCCTTTCCACTCCTGTGCATTTGAGTCGATAGACATTTTGAGAAATTGTTGGCATAACCATAGCAACCCAGCACTGTAACTTGGAAGGGGTCCCACTTGTATTCCAAGAATCCATTTTGGTATTTTATTCAGTTATATGTCCAGATTTGTGTGTGCGTGTGTGAGTGTGTGTGTGTGAGACAGAATGAGTGGCATTGCTGATTGTACATTACAGAAAGCAGGTCTTTTAGTCCATATATGGTAATGAGAGCAGCTCAGAATGGGTGTGCCTTTAAGACCCCAGACGAGAAGACACATTTTGGTTTTAGGTTGTCTGTCCATCCATCCTTCATTCTGTGCATCTGTCTAAGATTCTCCTTAGCAGGATATCTTAAATAAAAGTGGAAAAGGTGGGTTTGATTAATCAGTGTAACCAGCAGAGGAAGTGAACGGGGGATTGAAATTGATCCAGACAGGATCAAGGTCATAGCAAGGTCAAACGTCTGGAGCAGTTTTTCTTCAAATCTTTCTTCAAATTCTTTTCAGTTTGATGCATATATTAAAGGTGTTAGAGGCATACAAATAAGTAGCTAAAAGGACTTGGTTAATTGACAGTGAAGGCATCTCAGTGAACCATGTTGCCTCCAAGTTCCCCTTGTTTCTGAATAAATTGAGTTCCACCAAAGATTATACCCAAAGCACGTGTCTCAGTACTCAGTGCTCGCAGTACTGAAGTGCTCTGTATTCACAAATACCTTTGTTTGTGTGCATTTCACGACACCAGGCTCTCAATTTTAATTCTTTAATCTTCTTCTAATCTTTAAACAAATTTAAAAGACAGAAATTTTAAGAATTATGCAGTTTAAAAAACAAACAAACAAAAAAGGAATGTAGTTTGCTTATACATTACAAATGAAACAATACAAGTGAAATCCACCAGCTTGTAGCCGAGGGCAAATCCCAAGTGGCCTAAGATTTTCTTTGCACTATATATAGTATATAACATTGTAGAGAGAAAAACCCTAACTAATGCCCACAAAAGTAACGCAGAAAGACATTTTGTGTTTCAGCCCCAGAAAATTCTGGTTTATTCTCCTTTTCAGTGCCATCTGTTATTGTTTGCTCAGTATTTTCAGTAAAAGATTAAAGTATTGGCAGGGCTGGTTGTGTTTGGGAACATGGGCATCCATTGTGTGAAGATTTGATCTGTTTTATTTCCATTAAGCAGAGTATTGTTATAATATTGTTGTAAGGTGGCTGTGTTTTACACTTACTTCATTATGAGGCACCGTAACATAGTTACATGGTTTCATTTCAAAATCATACACACACACACACACACACACACACACACACACATACAGAGGATAATGATAGCTGTGTGTTTGCTTTTATGCCTAGGCTGCTGGTCTGTGGAGAAGTACTGCTTGACTCTTTTAAGAAAGAAGAAGCAGAAATAGGTGATAAAAATTCATTATTATTACAAATTTGTTAGCCAGTAAGCTAAAATGAGCTAACATGAAAAGATCTGTGGGCGATCCAGGGAATGCTGGGTACCATGTGTGTATGCCAGTTCACTGCGAGAAATTTTTAAGATTCATATTTAATTTGTATTAGCTAAAGGTCGACAGGTCTGGTAATGTAATATAATTGGAGCAACAGTGAGTGGATTTTGTGGCCATGTAATTCATATTCATATTTTTTTTTCATATACCTGCTAAGTCTAACCAGACTGGCCAACACGAATGGTTGTCATGTGAGGAGTAAGGAGAAGTCAAATAAATGGAAAAACAAATAAATAAATGAAAAACACAACATTGATGTTTAGGGAAAAATTATATAATCATAAATACGGTTTCAGAGTATTACAGTTTCCCTGGATACACTGCAGTAGCCTTTCAGGTTTATATTAAATTATTGTACTCAAATCACATCACATTAAATCACTCAATCATTCAGCTTAGTGTTATTGATCTTTTTGACAGACACTCATTGGACGTCTCTTTTGGCACCTCAAGGCCATTTGGGAGACGCACTTGTGTTTGGTTCTGTAGAACGGCACAAATATCTGTATTCACCTCTGCAGAAACTGGCTTAACGTAGCTTTAACTCTAATCAGAATCTAATCAAGAGGTCAATGCGCTGGACAGCTGTCAGTGCAAGTGCTAGAACAATGGATGCTATTGCACTTTATACCTTAATGAAACAGTGCATTATGTTCATTTCCCAATGTCTGTAAAAAGTGACAAGCAGTGGTACATTGTGTTACCTTGTTTTTCACTGTAACTGTCAGAGTAACTGAAATTAAAAGTGCTCCAGCCCTTTTGTGCTTTTGTTCAAAATGAACATCTAATGAAATCTTTTCAGCGCTTTCTACGAATTCCTAAGTAAAGACCACTTTCACGTTAATCCATTTGCATTCATTGAAACTCACCACTGAATACTGTGAATACACTCTGGGATATGCACTAGCACACTCGCACACACACGCGCACAAACACACGCACACACACACACACACAGTTGACAAGTGGAGCAAAGAGGTGCATGCAATATGCCAGCTAAACAGTGCTGCTTAACATTGGCCCTTACAAGACTCCAGAGACTAACTGTCAATGGAAAAGGTCAATGGGGCTAAGA
Source organism: Tachysurus vachellii (assembly GCF_030014155.1). Lineage (NCBI taxonomy): Eukaryota > Metazoa > Chordata > Actinopteri > Siluriformes > Bagridae > Tachysurus > Tachysurus vachellii. The sequence continues at coordinate 18,077,302 of NC_083472.1, forward strand.
CTAGACTTAACAGGGACAGGGATATATAACGTGTCTGTGCGCACGGACTAAATAAATAAATAAATAAATAAATAAATAAATAAATCATAAAGGATCTTTAGATGTCTTTCAAAACATTTCCCTGAATTTTAGCAAACCAAGCAATTTAGGAAATACAAGTAATAATAATAATATCAGCCCAGATAATATAATAATATAAGCCATGTGACACAAAAAGAAATCAAAATGCTTTTTGACATTGTTTCTCTGACCTTGTCTCAAAAGATTTCTTGTATTTACATGAATATGTCCCTAACTTGAAAATGAAAAAAATATAATAAATAAATAAATAAATAAATAACAACAGCCTCATGTTTGTAGTGTAGTCATATTAATGAAATTTTCCTCTTCTCAGTATTCATATGACGGTTGTGAAAGCCAGCAGCCTTTAAAGCAGACTGACCTCTCAGCATGTAGGTGCAGTAAAGGTGTACATGTACAGAATGTAACAGCTTTAAGAGCTTCGTCCTAAATGATCACTTAGTTATATGCACATGCATATGTAGTGCAAGGAGGAGATAATTAGCAGGAATTTGACTCTTAAGTTGTAGCCACTTAAAATGCAAATGCTCCCGAATTCTTCAGGAGTCTTAATCGGCCCACACAATGTCACTGAGCAGCAACTGCGAGAGCTGATACAGCAGAAATGGAATCAAAGCTTTTAAAGCCCAGACAAATTAGCATGCATCAGGAGATGCAAAGGAAGGAGGCCCATAAGCCTGTCATCTCTGTCAAAGGATATAGAATGATGAATGAGGCAAACAAAAATCTGCTCAGAAAGAGGTCTGTGGGTTCACTGCGAGACACAATTCTTTAAATGTCAAAACACGATTTATTTTGACAAGTGGACCACCAACATTTGTATCTTATCTTGGTAAAGAGTGTTGAATTTAATTCAAGGTGATTTGACTTTTCATATCGGAATCATTTCAAGGTTTGGCAAAGAAACACAACGGTTAACAACTTCAGCTGAAATGATGGATGTTTACTGAGATGTTAAAAAAAATAATAAGAAACAGGATTGTCAAGAGGGTATTTTGATTGTTTTGGAGCAGAAGTCCTCTCTTTTTTGGGATGCAATACAATCTTTTTGATGAACTTTGATGAGGTACGAACAATGTGATGCTGTAACAATAGTATTTAACAATTACAAATACAGTGTAGAATAATATACAGTAGCAGTGCAATGCATTGTCGTGCAAATGCAGGATGAGATTCTGTTGGAGAAAAATGTGATTTATGGGGCTTTGAGCATTGCACGTCTATAGGTGTCAGTCTGTCTGAGTGTTTCAGTATGTTAGAACCTCCTTGTGTGCTGGGATTTTCATACACAACAGTTTACAAAATTTACAATGGAGAACGGAGTGGGGAATGGGAAAAAAAAACAACCTCCACTGTACTGTGGTTCTGTTGATGAGCGAGTTCAGAGGAGAATGATCAGACTGGTTTGAGCTGCCTGAAAGACTACAGTAAGTCTACAGTAACTGCATTCTTTCTCCAAAATATCTGTTCTCACTGATGTCCACAGAGTAAATAGGACTATTATTTGACTTCAGAACTATTAAAACCACTGGTATGTTCTGAGTTGTGTTATTGGCAAAGTCAAGTCTCTTAACAGCTGCCAAGCTTACAAATGGAGCAGCTATTCCTCCTTGTATTATGTGCAATTTGCTATTTCATCTTTAGTTTCTTTCTTCATCCATCATTCATGCCAGTGTCCTCTAGAAATCAGCTCTAATTATGATTACAGCACGGCAGGATGACTGGAATTTCGGCAGCTCCTTTAAATCAAGTCCCTCCATCCGCATGCATTTTCCATTTGTTTAGTTCTTTATCTGGGTTATGGAGCAGAGAATAGACGAGTGAGGATGGCCATTGTGCTCTCCAGTCCTTGCGATAAATTAGCAAAGATAAGGCCCAGAGAGACTGCATCCAGAGGCTATCATTGATCCCTAAGGGCAGGCTTTTAAGAAGCTTACTAAAAGCTGCAAGCTAGAAGATGTGCTTTTAGTCCACTGTGAATGGACAACATTAAAGAACATTTCTTTAAACCTATAGATAGGACAATCATCAAGGGTCTAATCGCGTCATGGTCTAAATAGGTTTAAACAGGCCAGTGGAACATGCTTTTCATTAATACGAACTAAATAATCAGAAGATGGTTAAAATGTATTTTAAACGTGCAGTGGATTTATAATAGCCACTGAAAATCCCACAGTAGTACACTAGTACTCATACTGTGTGTGTGTGTATGTATGTGTGGGTGTGTGTGTGTGTGTGTGTGTTGCATATCAAATATACAGCTGTTGGTTTGTTCTAAGTAAAGCTTTCCATGAATCCCTCACTGTGGGAATACAGTAGCCACATAGTAGACAGCACAGGGGAGGCAATTAGCTCCAGACTGTGCGAATTTCACTCCGCCCTTCTCTTCCCTGCCAGGAAGTCCGATTATAGTTTTAGGGCTGCTCCATCACTTAGAAATAACAGACAAAACCCTCACAGGCATGTCATACAAGACAAAAGAGAAGTGGGTCAAGACATAACGATCTATGTTGTGCCTGAATAACACAGACGTGGGTTGCTCGGGTCACGGCTGCTAGTGAAGCTCACAGCGCTCTGAGATTGCACATTTAAATAAATCAAATCTCCAGAGCAGCGTGGCCAATATTGTTGGAGGAAGAAATAATATTCTAGACTGGCTAAAGGTGAATTAAAGTAAGAAAGGGTCAGTTATCATTAGACTGTTTCTACTTGCCAGAATTGTTGAGTGAGCTCATCCCGGGAAGCTGTGAATTATTGTCTCAAAATAGGAATATCAGCTCAATGGGAAGACACTGCACAGTGACCTTTATGTGAGCTTATTGACTCATTCTCATACATGGTGACAACATGTTTGGCTTTCTCTTATTCCCCCAGGGTGTCAGATTGACGGAAGAGTGAATGATTTTATTCACCCAACAAGAAGCTTTCAATCTTCCTTCAATAGGTTAATGAGATACCCACGGGTGTCATTATAGTACCGCAGCGGAAGATAGCAATGAATCAGCAGAATGAAGAGAAGATAGACAGACAATAGCTCATGGTGTAAAAGCTTGGGAAGAAAAGGGGGAATCCAGTTCAAAGGTGTAATTTGAGTATGGAAGGTTTTACACAGCAGTCCACTCCAAAAGCAAGGCTATTGTTTTTTCTGTTTTTACACCGGAGAGAGTGAGTTTGGTATCAAAATATGAACATCTTTTATCTAGAACAGAAATAAACAAATGTTCAGTGTATTGTAAAAACAAAAGAAATAAATTGGCCTTGCAGTTCTAGTATGTTTGAGGAGACTGTGTATGGTACAATATCTCTATGCCTAGGCCACTAATTCAGTTGAAGATGGCAAGAAACAGATAAAAGCTGCTGGTGCTGTATATAAAATCTTTATTGTTTATCTCAACTGTTCATGGAAAAAAGTCTTAATAGTCATTAAATCTATTCAGGGACGACGTTTGTTTTTGTCGTTCATCATGTCTAGTTTTTATAGAGCATATTTTTGTAACTTATTATGCTTTAGCTACCTGAGAGAGAGAGGTTTTTGTGGATTGCACTTTGTTGGACTTATCCCTGGTTTTGAACATTTTCTTTGCTAACAGCGATGGGAAAACAATATACATAATGTACTTGCTTCGAATGCTTTTGTTCTTCATAACCAATAGAATGCTTTCTATGAAGCAACACAAAAAGGAAGACACGAAAGAGACAATTATCTTATTCTGAATGTTTGTAGTCCAGGACACACACATCCTTTTATTCCTATATTATCCTCTTGCCATACTATAGACCTACTGGATATAACACTGCTCTGGGATGACTCAGTGGTGTTACATGGATTTAGGCCGTTCTGGCAAGCTGGAGTACTGTTTTCCTTGTTTTTCATCCAGATAGATAAGGGGAATCCTGGGCTTTGCTGGAAATCCACTTGAATTTTCTTTTCACATATTCTATGCTTAAGTCTGTTCTTCGTAAGAATTGTAATTAAAGCAGGTATGAGCGAATCTGATCATATCGTACACATCCTAACTGTTTATGGGAACCATTATATTTCAGCATGTATAAATCTAGGAATAAATAATGTAAATCTATATTAATGTAAATATAATGCAATAAAATAAAACTGCAAAAGTGTTAGGAAGAAAACACACAAAAAAGAAATAATAGCGGAAATAAACAGCTTCTCCTTAAAGATTGATTTATCTCATTTTATGTGCAATCAAGAAAATTTACATTCTGTCACACTATTCAAGTGTTTTATTACCTTTACATTTGTATTACAACGTCTTACCACACCCAATATTGGTGGATGTGTCCTTACCTTGGAATTGGGGTCACTTTAAAAATAGAAAGCTTGCCTTTAGTGCTTCAAATGTGTGCAATGATGAATTAGTAGTTCTGGGTCAGTGTCACAGTGGTTTGGGTGAAGGAGACAAGAAAATAGAGTCATTAGAGAAACTCCCATGACTCTGTCTGTCTGGCATAGAAAGTGCCTGTGAGAGGGCGCAAGAAAGTGTGTGTTGCCGCATGAAAGGATACGTATGAATTCTGATTACATTTACGCCTGGATGTGCTACAACATATCCTATAATCTCCTCACTGGGAACCAGCCCAATCGATAAAACCTGATCTTTACTTTTCATAAAGAAATGAGCAATTGACATAGACAGGCAAGAGAAGGATCAGATACGGCATTGTATAAGCAATGAAAACATTTTTAGCTACGGATATACTATAAGCACCCATTTCACTCCGAGTCCATGGCCACATCAGCAGTAATGAGAGAATCTATATCCCACAACGTGGCTATGGAATACTAATTTACACCTGGCCACATTAGGATAGCTACAGGACATCGTTAAGAGGGTTTTCTGTCTAACATTTCACCTCAGTTTTCTACCTCAACCTTGAATTACTTCCACCTCCTTGGCTAACAGAGGGATGACTAAAAGCCACCTGTGAAAATTTGAGGGTGCCCAAGTAGTGTGTGTTTTCCGAGCTATAATGGTAGTAGACAGCTCACTTCTGAAGAGTGAAATAGCAGGCTTGAGAAGGCACTCTGCAGAGAGTATTGTAGAGGAAAAGAGGTGTAGAAGATAGAGGAGATGGAGGAGATGGAAGAATGACAATGTTCAGTGAAAAGCAGCCAAGCAGAAGATGGCTAAGCTAGGATCAGCCTCTGGACATAAGCAAACAGAAGTTAAAATGGATGCCTGGATCCCCCCCCCCCCTTCCTTGAATTGAATATTTCATTGGATTCATATTGAGTTTACATCTTGAGTTGGAAGTGGGTCTTGTGTACTTGTGGCTAAGTGGGAGGAGTTGCCGCTTGAAGAACAAGGGAGGGATTTTTTTTTTCTAATTTATTTATTTAGTTATTTATGTATTTATTCAATATTTGCACAGAGCACAGTGTAATTGTCTTTGCAGTTTGATCTGTTTAAATTGTGAGATCGACTAATAAGTATCTTCTCAAGTGAGAACTAATTGGTTTGCTCATTAGTTAGCCTGTTTTCTAACCAGCTGGCAAAATAAGATAGTAAAGTTATCAGCTGTCGTGTCGTGTTTAGTAACAGAAAATTCTGATTAAATGAGGGAATCAAATATTAAGCTTTAAAATAGTAAGTCAGGGGGCACGGTGGCTTAGTGGTTAGCATGTTTGCCTCACACCTCCAGGGTTGGGGGTTCGATTCCCGCCTCCACCTTGTGTGTGTGGAGTTTGCATGTTCTCCCCGTGCCTCGGGGGTTTCCTCCGGGTACTCCGGATTCCTCCCCAAAGACATGCATGGTAGGTTGATTGGCATCTCTGGAAAATTGTCTATAGTGTGTGATTGCGTGAGTGAATGAGAGTGTGTGTGTGTGCCCTGCGATGGGTTGGCACTCCGTCCAGGGTGTATCCTGCCTTGATGCCCGATGACGCCTGAGATAGGCACAGGCTCCCCGTGACCCGAGGTAGTTCGGATAAGCGGTAGAAAATGAATGAATGAATAGTAAGTCATGTTGTAAAAAGGAATTTGTGTTCAATTACATTGGATTCTAGGCAAATTGCATCATTATGGCCTCCACTGGTTTTCGGGGAAAGTGGTGGCTCAAGCTGATGATTGTTGATTGCAGGATCGGGGTTCAAGAAGCCCCAGGACTGTCCATTCACCACTGTTAGGCCCTTGAGCATGGCCCTGAGACTTTACTACTTCAGGGGTGCTGCATCATGGCTAACCTTGCGCTCAGACCCCCAACTTCCAATGTTGGGATATGCAAAGGAAGAATTTCACTGTGCTGTAATGTATATGTGACAAAAAAGGGACTCTTCTATCTAACAAACTTCACTTGCCCAAGCTAATCATTTTTTTATCCCCTGAGGGTAGTGGGGACTCCCTCATAGAGCATCAGCAAGAGGAAGCAGAAAAGCACTTGTTCGGAGCAGTACTGTATCCTTGTGCTTTATGCTATAGAACAAATGAAACTAAGTGTATTACATTTGCAGCATTTAGCAGACCCTCTTATTCAGAACGACTTACATTTCACCTCATTTTATACAACTGAGCAATTAAGGGCCTTGCTCAGGGTCCCAGCAGTGGTAGCTTGGTGGACCTGGGATTCAAGCCAATCTTCTCACTAGGCTACCACAAACAAAGAAGAAGCATCCAATAGAACCTGTAAGTACTACTTGTTAAAAGAAAGAACTAACTGCATATCATCAGTTAGCTACTGTTAATTAGTTAGTAGTTAATAAGGATTATTAAGTAACGTCTATTACTTTATTAAGTAATGGGCTGCTGTTGGGTGGCACCATAGTATTCTTTTGAATTGACTTATTGCTCCAGTACCACAGCAATTTGTATGTTAGGTCTCAGGCATCTCAAAAATAAGTTATAATTGATCCAATCAAGGTCAAGGTCACAGTATGATCAAAACTTTTCCAATAGATTTCTTCAATTTCATAATTCATAGGTAAATTTTGCATCATTTATACAACTGTACAGACTTCTACATTCAGCGAAATGCTTTTTTTTGACTGTGACATAAAAATAGAATCACAATAGATTTAAATGGAATAAAATATATAAATAAAAACAGAATTTAACTAGGTAGGTCAGTATGATTTCAGATCGAAGGCAAAACATTATTATGAATGAAGTTCACAAATAGATAATGTGCATAAATCTGTTTGAGGACGTGGGCATTGTGTACACAAGCCCAGAAAAGTCCAATGTCTATGTGTTGCCTTGGTTGAGGACAACACATCTCATTTAAATTCTATTTTAAGGGTATTTGAGGCATACAAATTAGTAAGATGAAAGACTAATTGACAGTGGAGGCACACCATCGACTCTTAACTCTATTAAGACCTGTTGCATGGTGTACAAATTTAAATACATTAAATTACATTTAATGTTAAGGAGCCATGTCAGCACAACCTTTTTAAAATGCATTTAATAGAGCATTTGCCTTTTGTGTAAATTGTTGCTATAGAAATAATAACTTTTTTATTTCAAATCAAATTACGTATAGTGCTTTTAACAATGGACATTGTCTCAAAGCAGCTTTACAGAGCAAAAACGTTAAACATTATACAAAGATTTACACAAAGATTCAAAATCAATATTGGACTTATATTAAAATGTGTTTGTATTTATCCCCCCGTGCCTCGGGGGTTTCCTCCGGGTACTCCGGTTTCCTCCCCCGGTCCAAAGACATGCATGGTAGGTTGATTGGCATCTCTGGAAAATTGTCCGTAGTGTGTGATTGCGTGAGTGAATGAGAGTGTGTGTGTGTGCCCTGCGATGGGTTGGCACTCCGTCCAGGGTGTATCTTGCCTTGCCCAATGACTCCTGAGATAGGCACAGGCTCCCCGTGACCCGAGGTACTTCGGATAAGCGGTAGAAAATGAGTGAGTGAGTGAGTGTATTTATCCCCAATGAGCAAGCCTTAGGTGACTGTGGTGAGGAAAAAATCCCTTAGCTGGAAGAGGAAGAAACTTTGAGAGAAGGGAGCCCATCATCATTTGGGTGACACTGAAGGGTGCGATTATATACTGTTATAAACGTCATGATTAGCGAACTATTGTCCAAGAACATTAATGAGATCCATCAGATTTGATCAGTAAATCAGTTACTAGACGTGTTGCTTAACTATGGTTACAAGATATGTTAATTAACTGTTTAGTAATGTGTACATCTGCATGAAGTTATATTCTTTAATATAATGTGTTTCCATTATTTATTTCCTCTTTTTAATCATCTGTCTTTGGCACATTCGACTCCTCATTACTGTTTGTTTGCCAAGTCAATTCATGAGGAAAGCTGACACGCACCAGACATAATGTCATATTTTAAAAAAAAACTATATATAAATACTTTTAGCTTGTTGGCAAACTGAGACACTGAGGTTCTGTTTGCGCAGCTTTCACTGTTTGGTTTCTAAATCCATATTGACTTATCAGTGACTGCTGAAGAAAAGCAAAAGTGGCACCTTTCAAGCTGCCATTTTTTTTGAGGGGTGAAAGTAAATGCATTTGCTTTTGTTTGTTGTGTTTAAGTTTGAATAACATTGCATACGTACATGCTGAAACTTAACAATACTGCAGCTCATCAAAGGGCAGCAGTCGAGGTCTAGACCTGTGTAATGGATCCTTTTTTCCAGAGTACAAGAACTGAAATAACCTCACAGTGATTTGCTTCCTAGTGGACAAGATTTGCTATGCAGATTAAGTCTGTAGGAATCCAAGCAAACACATTTCCCATCACTGTGACGTTCAACCATGCATACACTTGTCTCTCTTTACCACTTCTGTATTTTCAAACAAGAAAAGCAGACTCCTGAATCTTAAAACAAAGGATGTGGGAAATGTGGAGTGTTTCCCAGGGGAATGTTCTTGGCTTTGTCTCTCCTTGGCCCATTTTCCTCCTTGCTGGCACAAAAAGAGAGAAAAGCTACAGCATGAGACATAAGACAGGGACTAGCACATCTGTGAAACACCAGCAAAGCCTTAAATCAAACTGGTGACCTGCAGTTCATTTAAAAAAAAAAATACAGAACAAAAAATAAAAAAAGTAAAACAATAGTAAAGGCATTTAAGTTTCAATGTCTTTGAAAATGGATTTCCAACTGCTATGAAATGAAGCAAATTCTACAGGAAAAAGGGAACATTTTGAATCTAGTGTTTCTAAAGTTAAATAGTTAAGCAAATGATATAATACACTAGTTGTAACTGGTCATGTGATTATATGTTTGGAGGACTGTACTAGCTTTGAGGGCAGATTAAGCTATCTTTATTAACTACTCTATGTATGCACGTCAACTTCTGTTTCATGCTATATGCATGGCTTAAGGAATTATACAAGCTAATTGTTTGGATTTGTCTCTTTATCTAATTTGCAGAGAATCTTTAAGAAACATCTTGTTTTTAAGAAACATCTTAATTCTATCTAATTCTAATTCTATATTCTTAATTTTAGTGTTGCTTGTTGTACTGTGGTTTTGGTTCTTGGAGCTGTCACTGAAATCAAAAAGGAACAGTCACCTGATTCTCTGACACTAAAGTGAATGTAGGTTAACACAAACATATAGCCACTGAGCAACTGATATTATGGTTAATATGTGTAGTTACAGTATAAATCACAGTGTTGGGTGAAGCACAAGTCTATGTGACTATCAGAAAATACGCCTGTACACTTCAGCACCAAGGACAGCAGCACACTTCCCCGAAAACAAGAAAGTTAAAACAAGCAAAGGGGCAATAAAACACAGCCTATTCTATTTATCTGAGAAGCCCACACAACCTCTGGCCAAGATTTATTGCCTCTAATGCCCATGGGCACCAAATCTTCAGACTGCATTTGCTAGGGATATTGATAGAAGAGACCGGTAGAGGGAAGTACACTGGAGAATCACGCACACATATACAACACCAGCACACGTTTAATGTATGTTTTAGCCTCCAAATGTATTACATACTATATAAAATGAATCATAAATAGCAAACTTGTGTAAAGCTCTCAATAATTGAGACATTTTTCATGTTTAGTTTAAGTGTTTGCATTTCTGAATGCTTCTACTAATGCAGCTCTTTGATGCATTAGTCTCAAGAGAGGAACAAACAGGGAATAAGAGAGACAGCCAGGGAGCAGCTGCAATTAATGTGCTAGAATTACAACTCTCTCTCTCTCTCTCTCTCTCTCTCTCTCTCTCTCTCTCTCTCTCTCTCTCTGTCTCTGTCTCTCACTCACACACATACACACACCACTTTTTTGTGCCACCTTCCATTAATCCATTAAAGTCATATCAGACAAAACTCACATATACAGTATAATGTGTTGTTTCAACAGCTACTCTTCGACTTATGGCAATTAGTCTGTGAGAGAATATTGACGTAGTCTTAGAGGTAATACATTTGGTTGGAAAGGCTCTCTTGCTGTTGTTCAAAAAACAGAGTTTGAGACAAATAGTTGTCTTGGTTGTATTCCCTTGTAAAAAAATCATATTGGCTTACTAGAGAGGAAACAAAGCTATTCTGTCTTTTCGTTTATTATTTGAAAAATAGTCTAATCTTCTGTGCTTTAATTTCAAATCATTACGCTCAATCATATCTGTCGCCGCTTTATAAAGTGTCACCTATTTTAATCTGATGCCTCGATTTTAAGTCTGAATTGATTTAAATTTTTTACTCAGCGTTCCAAGAGATATTTGATATTTGCTTTAGTGTGAATTGAATAAATGTGATTTGTTTTGTCGTTTATTTCATATTCGTTCCCGTTGCAAGACTGAGAGACTTGAAGCAGAATTTGTTGTTAGTATTTGGATTTGGCCTACTTTCAGGGCCCTGTTAGTTTTTCACTGTTACATACTTTGATGTTTGTAATAAAGAGAAGGAAGTGCTACCCACACCGAGCCTGCTGCCTTTGTTGTCTATCGCTTATACACACACATTGTAGGCGGTGGAGGCCAATTCACTTCTGCTTCATGCACACACACACATTCTCAGTATCATTTCAAACTGAGCTGTTTGAGTTAGAGACAGGGAGTAGCATTGACCCTGTATTAGCTTGGTCAGAATTTTACACACATTATAGATAAAGATTTGTAATGATTTGTGTAATACGGATGTAACACAATGACACTTTCTTCATATGTGTATTGTACTAGTTTAAAATAAATATGAACCCTACCACTGTATGCCCTCCAACACTGTGAAAAACCCCAAAGGTAGAAATGCCAGAACTGTCAGGCTGATGTGTGATTTCTGACTCTGACAGTTCCTCAAATTCATATCACTCGGGCAGGACTTTAATTCCACACATACAGATATTTTCACCTACAGTAAACCAGTGTGCAGTATATTAGAAATAGTACAGTTTTATTTTCTAAATTGGAAAAACAAACTAGTAGCCACCACAACCCTGATCAGGCAGTTACTACGGATGAATGAATCAGCTTTCATTGTCCTACAAGCTCCATATCTGACCACTCACACATACCCGCAGGAAACCCTTGTATGTTCTTCCTGTGCTTCCTAAAGGGATTTCCTTTGGGTGCTCTGGTTACCTCCAACAGACTATATGTGTGCTGTAGCTGAATGGCCTTTCTAAATGGTCTGTAGTGTTAGAATTTGGAGTGTGTGTGTGTGTGTGTGTGCCCTGCAATGGACAGGCAGTCCCCCTGGGATGGACTCCAGACTCTCTGAGACCCTGCACAAGATAAGCGGTGGAGAAAATGGATAAAAAGGGATGGGTCATCCACACATTTTACACTTGTTTGAAACCTAAACCGAAGGATATGTGAAATTAACCTTGTAAGGGAGTTTGTTAATTAATGAAACTGTACTGTAAGCAAGGGAGTTAAATGAATAGTAAGGCCAACAAGTGCTAGCATGACTCTGTGACCGAATGAGTCATTCATTGTTACCTATTATGAAACATTATGTCCAATTATGTTAGTGCTAAATAAAGGCACAAATGAGTGGTCTTAGGAGAGCTAAGGTCTAAGTGCTGAAAGGGAAAAAAAATATGATCTATTATACTTTTAAAAATACTCAATTTCTTTCTTTGCTAATTCCCACTTGCAAATTAGAAAGGACCCCATGCATGAAATCATCTGCATTTCCTCTAGCTTCGTCTCCCCCCCTATTTATTTTTTGCGATCGCTGGCACTTTTTTACTAAAGCTAGACATTCACTTTCAGCTGTGCTATAATTGAAAAAGTATTTAGACTCTTTAATCCCTATTGTTGCTAATCATTTTGCAGGGACTATACTGTATGTTATTTTTATAATTAGTATTCTGACTTCATTTTTGAACCAGTAGCTTGCGATACAGAAAAGTAATAACTCCAGGTCAATTAAATGAATTTAATGAAATATTTCAATGCAATGAAATATTTTAGACAGTGATAGAGGATACCGGACAGCTTTAACACATAACCCAAAGAAAAGAGGATTACTGTCTCACTGCCTTTGTGAGTGTCTGCTCTTTGGATACCTCTCATAAAACCGAATCACATATTGTTATAGTAACTGTCAGTTTCTTTGTCACCTCTCATTTCCTGTTAGGATGTAAAATGTCCTTTGGTGGAGTAAATATAGCATAACATTTCATCTGCACACTAATTCCAGGACAAAAGATGAATCGAGTTTGGCATCTCACCTGCAGTGTAACATTTATAAATCTGTAATTAGATGCAGATCATCTTCCATTCCAGAGAGAGTTACAGTATGTATACGTGTAAGTAGAAAGCCTTTTGCGCTGCAAGATGGAAGTCGACTTCCTGGTCAAGCGAACTCGTTTCACGCAATTAACTGTTGATGGAGCATGGAATAATGCTTCCTACTGTATATAGCAGAGGCCATCAAATTGATAGTTGTAGATAGAAAGAAACAATATTGTCATGAAGAATATCACTGAGGTCTAAGCATTCACACTTTAAATGCAAGTTTCACTAATAAATATTACATTATGGGGCGAATATGGATGCAGGTGCAGGTAAACCAGCTTCATTGAAACACAGCAAAAACAAATTCAAGATGAGATGCAAGTTCAAGGTCGCAAACAAAGGCCAAGCTAAAGTCAGGCAATGAGACTGAACAGGGTCAAACAAAATGAACAAAGCTAGCAGGCTTTGTAACATCATGTTCATAAAGTCTATACTGTAGTCTATACTTTAAAGTCTAAAGTTTATACATTTTACAAGAAATGAATGAATGAATGAATGAATGAATGAAAGTCTCTTTTAATGGACGCCTGTGTAGAAGAGACTGATTAACACAGGTGTGTTCAATGAGAAGATTTGTGACTGAGAGCGAGAGAGTTTGTGTGTATGAAGTGACGTTAAAACTGAAACAATATGACAACAGTTTTCTAGCATGGTACTAGGTTAACCTCTTAAGAGCTAAATATCACACACACATACACACACACACACACAGTCCCAGCCACATATACAACTGTCTGAAAAGGTTAAATAAAACAGCCCTTGTTTTTCACTCTGAATATGATTTTTTTTGTTTGTAAATTATTCGCAAAATCAAACAAACTGGCCATCATGGGAATACATTTAGTTTGGAAAAAATGTTGGAGATCCTACAGAAGCTCTTGATTAATACAGTATCTGTAAAAGAAAATACAGTTATTTTGACCGTAATTTACTGGCAGTATTGTAGGCAATAAAATGTTAGAAAATCTTAAGTAAACGTCTGGAAACTGTACAGTCAGTACAGTTAATATAAACTCATTGTGGTGCCTCAGTGGTAAAGGGTAAAGATGGCTTTAAGGTCAGAAGGTTGTGTTTTCAATTCCTGGCAGCAACAGGATGCAATGGTTGTGCCCTTGAGCATGACCCTTAATCTTCAGCTCAGTTTTAACCTGCACCAGTAGTAAGTCACTGTTATAGAAGCTAAAAGCATCAGCCAAGTGTTCAGAGGTGCTTGATTACGTGTTTATACCACAGAAGAACATTTTACAGTTGTTTACTGTAGATTTCCCAGTTCTGCTGGGAGTAAATTGCTTGAAAATGTATAGGCTTTTTTTTTTTTACAATGTAGGCTTCAAAGCAATGAGCAAATTTATACCCAGATTGCACTATCATGTTTAAATAGTTAACAATATTTCAGTCGCATGCCCAAATTTAATGAAAATCTTATTTCATCTCATTGAAATAAAGCAAACCAAAACAAATTCTTCAGTGAGGTTAAGCAGATTGCCACAGTATAAACAGAGGAAGGGATACCGTGTGCTCGCTCTAGCTGTTGAGTTGCAATGATTGAGCTGCATTATTGGAAAATTTAGCAGACACCACCCCTAGAATCTCTCTTTCACTATTTAGTCTTCATTTTGTTGTATTCAGCTCTTTGTCCACTTTGTCTGTTGTAGAGGTTTGGAGGCATAATTCAGCAGTGCTGTGAACTCTCCTGGATAATAACTATGATGATGATGATGAGGAGGAGGAGGAGGAGGAGAAGGAGGAAACGGAATGATAGGCAATCAGAACATATATTCATGTGAATTATATATGAAATATTAACCTTTATTTGAAACCTTAACCTTTAAAGATTTGTAAGGCCTATTGGTAGAATTGCTGATACTTAAAATGATATAGTATTTTAAAATATTATTATGCATTGAATAATTAAATGTGCATGTTACATTTTTATTGTGATAAATTCAAAAGAGATGGTCGGTCCACCCTGTGAATAGAGCATGAAAATGAAAGGGAAAGTTGATGAAATGAAATGAAAGTTCTAGCAGAAGTTTTAAGAAGCTTGGACAAAGTTTGTGATTGTCTGTGTGCCTTATGGGTGTCTGCCTCTTCTCTTGGTCATTATAAAGCTGTGTGTCTGTGTGAGCATTTGTGAATGATGACCAGCAGCAGACAATCCTAAGAGCTGTAAGCCAGTCTCACAGGAGTCAGCAGTAATAACACCGAAGCTCCTTTAATTCACAGGCAGTTATGTGACCCTAACATAATATCAGCCACACACATCCTTTAACACCTTAAACCTCACAGGAACCATAACTTTTCCATTACTTTCACTGCAGTTATATTTTATCTGAATTATTAACAGGATCAAGCACATGTTAGGAAAAAAGTCCACTCCTATGAATAGTGACATAATGTATATAATGTTGGACCAAGGGGCGGGGCAAGAAGTTGTAGACTTTATTTTAACTGCAATTATACGAAATCTGACTTTATTTACATCCCACATTAATGGGATTGGGTGTGAATATTGTATTCAAATTTCAGCAAAGATTTATCTGGTGATAACATAAATATTAATATCATATTAACTCTATAAAATACACAGAGTAAGCGCAGTTAGCCTGTACTGTTTAGTTTCTGTTTCGCCTTAGTCAGACAGTATATCTGTTTCACTTTTACAACCTCTTTAGACAGAAAAGTACAATGACAAGGGATGCATTACCTAATAGATTTGGCAGAAGCTCTGAATTCAAGGCAACCATATAAAGCTGGGTAAGACTACTTTAATCAATCACTTTGGCCTCATGCCAATTTAAGAAGAAGACCCACACCAGAGGCAGGCCTTCAAATGGGATTAGGAAAGCTAAACAGCAAGGCAACCTTTCCCTTTAGCTACGACTAGGAAGAAAAATATGGCTGATCTTTTTCCTGTGACACCGAAACTGTGCTTGTGCTGTCCTTGCACATGTGCGTTAAAAAAATTTTGTACTTCTAATGAACTAAATTTTCTGTCATTCTACTGGTTGCCCACACTGAGTTATTTTTGCCTGATACTTTTTTAAGAGGGCAAACTCTTGACATAGCTGTCATTGCATACCAGGCGAGCTCATTATTGGATCTCACCTCAGGTCCAGGCTGAAAGCAGAGAAATCAACTCCAACTCAATTCCTCAACAATTGAGCATCGATAGTAGGCACCAGCAGCTCTTAAATCCCCATGTTGGCATGATCACCTGTGCCCACTGCCTGTCAGACATTCTGAATTCCCAATAGTGCAGGAAGACGCATTAATTTCAGATTAACCTTTTTAAGAGCTCAGGGGAGGCTGTGAAATCCAACTGCGGTGCTGGAAGCCTGGCTGGGTCTAAACTAAGTGAGCGGCCAATGCATCTTGATACGTTTAAATGAGCTGTTGGTTCAGCTAGAATGATTGATATCAGTCCAGTAATCCGCTTCTATCTTCACTAAATCCACTGGCTAACATCCCTGATGGAGGCTTACCTCCGCAACGGGGTTGTTTTAATGTGCAGTGCTGTTTAGCCTTTCTTTGGATTATGTGACACACATTTTCTTTTTTCCTTCTTAGCTATCTGAAGCCACTTATGATTCACAGGTTCTGCTGCATGTGAAGGTTACTTTTTGTCAGAAACGTCAACAAGAAACGCGCAAACGTTCTCCCTGCATGTTTTCCTTCATGACACGAGCACTCTAATAGGAACACCGGGATAGGAAGACACAGTATGCATATCATCAACGGACAGCGAATGAATTCCTTTTGATAAATAAAATCAGGACTTTGAGTATGAAAATATGAGGTGCCATGAAAGCTAATCTGTATGCAGATGTCAAGCTTTCCTGCCTTTGTGCAATTCAGATGCAGACATCTGTACTGACAGATCAAATAAAATACCAGTAAATCAGAAAGACACAAGAAACATGTATGTGCTCCACAGGGAAGCACATCGACAAATCTCTGCTCTGCACACCACTGAACGTCACTATAGGCAATATCGCTTTATACAGCAGCCATATTGAATGTTTTACTGAATCTTTTCTAAACAATTACCATACCGTCTCGTGTGCCAAGTGAAAAGGATTGTATTTGCCATAATGGATCGTTCCTGTGCTCTGTACTGTATTTTGTCAGAGAATAAATTTTCAATCTTTTGTAAAGTAGTGTTGTGTTTAAATGTTTGCATAAGTTACAACGTCAAAAATAAATTCCATTCCATATACAAATGTTTTGGAAATTTTTACTCACGTGATTTTTACTCACGTGCATATGTTCGCCTGTCACCTGTCCAAACTGTGCTTCCAACACAGCTCATTTGCATTTAGTGACACCCACGAAACGCCATAAAAGGTCAAGTGCACAGAGGTCTGGAAACTTGAATTGACTGCTAAACTGTGACAGAAAATTTGAGCCAATTCCATACCAATAAAAATGTATTAATTTAACAGCACCTGAAAAGGTCAAACTCTAGAGAGAAATTAAAACAAAAATGAATTAGGAAATAAAATGAAATGAGGTGAAAAATATTGGAGGATAAAAAAGAACTTCAGTATACTCACACCACGCACACAATAGCACAGAGAAACGGCTGGATTAAAATAATTTTTAACAATATTGTAGCATGTTATTTATGTACAGCGTAAGAAGCATTAAAAATCCATGCAAGTGATATGAAGTTGATCAGTCAGCGTTTATAATATATTTTTGTCTTGAATAAACTTACACACACTCAGGAGGTACAAGCAGGATATTAACATTTTCTAATCATTGCGTGGTTTTCTTTAGGGATGTACCGATACCACTTTTTCTCTTCCGATCCGATTCCGATACCAGAGTTTGCCGGTATCGGCCGATACCGATCCGATCCGATACCTGTGTTCTTTTCTACCTTTAAAACTAAAGAATGTATACAACTCGTTTAGTTATTAAGATTTATTTGTTTCTGGCAAAGAAATACAAAAATGCCCATTACTGTATGAAAAATGAAAACACAAGAAACCTTAAAAAAGTATTAATGCAGTAACAAACAGTACTTTTAACAGTTAGTGGTATAACAATCTAAACCATATATACTGCAATTATTAAATTAACTTATTTTCTGAAGAAAAGGCAATATTTTAAAGTGAATCTTATATTCGAACTCTTGAAACACAATGCAAAATGTATTAAACAGTAAACCTTGTACCCAAATGAGCGGCATGTTTAACGCGCTGAGGTAAATAGAAAGCGTGCCTGCTAAACTTGCCTGTCTGTCGCAGGCGGTTGTGCAACATATCTCACTCACTCACTCATCTTCTACCGCTTATCCGAACTACCTCGTGTCACGGGGAGCCTGTGCCTATCTCAGGCGTCATCGGGCATCAAGGCAGGATACACCCTGGACGGAGTGCCAACCCATCACAGGGCACACACGCACACACACACTCTCATTCACTCACGCAATCACACACTACGGACAATTTTCCAGAGATGCCAATCAACCTACCATGCATGTCTTTGGACTGGGGGAGGAAACCGGAGTACCCGGGGGAAACCCCCGAGGCACGGGGAGAACATGCAAACTCCACACACACAAGGTGGAGGCGGGAATCGAACCCCCAACCCTGGAGGTGTGAGGCAAACGTGCTAACCACTAAGCCACCGTGCCCCCCGGTTGTGCAACATATTTCCTATAAAATGTATTATATTTATTTACATTAATGTAATTTAATATATAAGTGTATTTTTCTTATAAGTTCAAGCAATAGTTAGTTAATTGACATTATTCAACCACCAAGGGCATGGGCGTCGGAACTAAATAAAAAGTGGTCGTGTCCTGTCCCACACACATATAATGGTTCCGACGCCTATGGATTTCAGGAAGCAGGAGCGTGGTCAATGCTGTGGGTAAAACGCGGAATGGAGTTTAATTTATTAGTGCATTCCTCAAGCGGAATGGATTCGACTGGCGGCGCTCTGAAAAGTGCGATACCCATGACCACGGGTATCGGATTTGGATCGGTCACGCACCACCGATACCCGATACACTCAAAATGCTTGGATCGGCGCCGATACCGATCCAAAATATCGGATCGGTGCATCCCTAGTTTTCTTGACTTAATGCATCTTTGAATGATTTACAATCAAATCTGTTTGGATACAGCTTGATAAATAACGCCCAATAAAGCAAATTAGACTCATAATAATTAACACAGAACTGCAAATGGTCTCTATAATTATCTATATATAAGACTGATGTCCTACACCTCCTTTACTGTTAGCAGATGAGGATTTAAGCATTCTGCTTGCTAATACTTTGCTGTTGTGAGCTCCCACATTTTTTTTCCACATCAATGAGTTATGGGTTCAAGATTCAAGCTGGTTACAAAACACATATTGACACTGCAAATTTCTTTTCAATCTCTGTTGCCTCTTTGCAACTGTAAGTCATTTGCATGTAAATGGCCACATTATCCTTTTCTGCATTTGTTCCTTTTTAGCATTTGCCATGCATCAAATTTTCTTTAGGTGTAAATGA
The DNA here is from genome assembly GCF_030014155.1 of Tachysurus vachellii. Lineage (NCBI taxonomy): Eukaryota > Metazoa > Chordata > Actinopteri > Siluriformes > Bagridae > Tachysurus > Tachysurus vachellii. Next base: position 18,096,593 of record NC_083472.1, read on the forward strand.
CAATATTTATTTTGCTGTAATCTCAAGTAAAGTGATTCTAACCAAATCTTAAATTTCTTTGATGCTAATATTTGCTGAAATTAGTGAAAGTGTGTTCAGTAATGAAAAGCCTTTTAGTGAATTGAACAAATATACAGTAACAATATTCTACAGATGGTTTCTTGCATATGGATCATGTAATATGTTTATATTTTGGAACTACACCAAAAGGAAATACACATTAAAAATAATTAAAAACACGCAGAGTTTGGTGTTTCCTCCTGGTACTCTGGTTTCCTCTCCCCAGTCCAGTGTCATACATTTTAGGCTGAATGGCATCTCAAAATTGTCTGTAGTGTGTAAATGGCAGGATAAAATGAAATAATACTAAGAATGAACGCTGCAAACTTTGGTTTCTACTCTCTGAACATGTTGCCTGTAAATGGCAAAACATGTATTATACTATTAATAAACCTCTATTAGCCATCTATTTTAACAGTTAACATATGGCTCTTTTTTTTTTTAACAGCAATTACTCATGCATCAGTGGAGTTGATTTCTGGAGAGTCCTTTTTCAAAGGTCAATCAGTGAGTTCGAAGAGACAGACTACTAGCCTTTTTTGAGGTCATGCTGATTTCAGTCACCAAACGGCTGCAAAATAAGGCTTATGTTTTCTGAATAATAATGCTGCCAGACCAAACAAAGCCATACTGAGGTGGCGATAGACAAAGCAAACAAATTATTTAATTTGAAATACAGCCCAAAGATGCAGCCATCTGCACGAGGGTATTTTGCCACAAAGCTTGCGAGGTTAAAAGTATGTTCAAATTGAATGCTATTCAGCCCATGAATCTGGGTGAAAAGCACGAAATCTCCTAAAGAATAATCAAAGGACTATGTAGCAGGACATTATAGAAAACCACATGTGACATAATATTTCCTGTTTCAAATATCACAAAACTCATCACTATCAGCATTTGACCGTGAAACAGCAACGTTGAAAATTACAACCCATAACTGACACTGAAGACACAATACACAAGAATAACACTCTGGAAACATAAGCTTTTTAGATCAAAATGCCTGTAAGGCCATGAGAAAGCATACAGTCAACTGTGTTCAAAAGCAGTGGCATGAAAACCTAGGTCATAAGATTTATTTTTCACACTACAAACCCTGAGGCTATAAATAATCACCAGCTTAAACCAGTTTAAGCAGTGTTTTCTTTGGTACCATGAAGGGGTGTAATGTACCTATCTTTATCTTTCTGTATCTATTTAGTGCTGCAGATACCTGTATCCATAGTCAGATTTTATACATCAGTTTCCTTAATACAAATTTATTTTAAAAAAATAAATAAATAAAATTACTGTATTAAATTTAACTGTGGATACAGATACCACACAACTATAACCCCAGAAACACTAAAAAAAAAAAGCCAGACATAGGAATGCAAGTACTGTCAAAGTAGTCTCTGTGAACTATGCAACCCTCTTGTGCAACTTTTTTTTTATTGTTGTTGTTGCATCCCAAGATACTCCAGTACAAAAACACACCTCTAGATTTAAACTGATGCCCTGTGGACTTTCCGGGGGGAAAAATCATATTTTGTTACATCCCTAGAACACCAAGTCTCTTTAGATTTTATGTAGATTTTGATATCGTACAAATTTTGTTCTGCACAGAACTATCAGACTATCAAGGTTCTAGTATGGCACATGGCATGTGTGGCCTTTTTTCCCAAATGTATTTAGCTGTAAATTTCTAGTCTGCCATCTTATGACTGTCGCACTTACAGCTTATTTGTTAGAGAATATTGTGCTTATTTGGGCCAAGGGTATAGTACGTCCCAGAGGAGCTTCAGCAACACATTCAGCAGATAAAATTTTTCAGTTCTATTATAGAGCAAGGGCATGAGATGGTGACCTCATTAATTAAGAGGAAGAATCTGAGAAAGCTGTGATACTAGGAAACAGTCTGGGTACATCATTATAATTGTGTATCAAATGAATGTAAAACATTTGTTATGGATGCAACAAACCTTTTTTATGTAGTTTTAATGCAACACCGGTTCAGTGATGTAAGGATTGGCTAATTAGCCGCGCTGGCCTGGAGGGACAATGAGAAGTGTGGAGGGGCTCAGGAGGGTTTAGGAGTACCTGAAGAATAAAACTGTTTTTTTTTTTTTTTTCTGTTTTCTGTTAATTGTAAAATGGTTTTATCTCATGGAAAGAGCTTCCACATGCACTAAAACATCCATGGTTAAATACAGACATGTTCATATGTTCTCATATTGCATAATTCAGTGCAAGTTAAAGGAATGTTAAATTGCTTTAGAATGAATTATGGTCTGAATTTATACATTTTTACAATTTTATTTTTACAATTTAAAACAATTTCCTAGATTGCTGACTCTAATCTAACTGGGTGGATGTTAAATACAATTATGTATTATTCCTCCTTTTTAATCTCTTATGTTTTTCATGTTTCTCCATTGGCTTGTTTCAAAACTATCATGACACTCCACAGTTTGACACCATCTCTACTATGTATTTGCCTACGTTGAACAGCTCTTACTCGTCAAGTTATGGACTCAACAAGACCCCTGAAGGTGTGCTGTTGTATCTGGCACCAAAACGTTATCAGCAGATCCTTTAAACCTTGTAATTGTGGTGGGGTGAGATTTGTTTGTGCAGCACATCCCACAGATGCTGGATCACATGGAGATTTGGGGAATTTTGAGGCCAAGTCAACACCTTTAACTTCTTGTCGTGTTCCTCAAATCATCTCTGAACAATTTTTTTTTTGCGTTGGGAAATAACAATACCATTAAGTAGGGTACTTGGTTTGCAACAGTGTGTTTGTAGGTGGGGAACATGGAGAAAAGGCCAGGAGTCAGGGATCCAGGAGAAAATAGTTCACTTTTATTTTTTTTAAGCAGGTGAAAGGTCAATAGGAAGAAAGGAATCACTTAGACAAGGATTTAGTGGCCACGGTTCTGAGGACTTTGTCTTGTGCAGGAAAAGTGCGGGTTAAGTCGAAGGACATCAAGACAGTGAGGCAGACACCAGGAGCATGGCTTGGGTTTAGCTGGTTGGGGAGCGTTGAGACAAGGAGACACGTTTCTTCTACCCAGAAACTCAAACTACTGGGAGGTGAGGAGTTAGGGGGCGTTCCTGATTGGTCCGTCAGGTTTTGGCACACTTTCAGCAGCCCCACACCTTCCAGCCCCACTCAGATGCGCTGTCCTTGGTGCTGGAACGGCGCTGTCTCTTCATTGCTGTGGTTTTAGAGCAGCGAGGAAAATTTCTTCTCATAGTGCATACAGGTGCCATCTCTCTCCGAGTCATTTAGCCATCACAACTTGGCCCATGTCAAAGTCATTTTTCCTGCTTCCAACATATCAACTTCACAAATTGACTGTTCACTTGATGCCTAATATATCCCACCTCTTGACAGGTGCCACAGTAAAAGATAGTGGTTTTAATGTTATGGCTGATCTACATAAGTCTGGTATTACATATACTATAAACTATTATCTTTCTGTGTAATGCTTCAGGTTCAAATGTTATCAAATAATGCAGAATAAAACTGAAACAATTTCCAAGAAGAAATTAATGACAGCTTACAGTGCAATTGCTATGTGTGGGTTGTTCATGTCGCCTCCAGACATTCTGTTGAATCCCGTTTTTTTTGTTTTGTTTGTTATATTAAATATCTACATAAAATTGTTAAACCTACTTCGTGAAGAATCTTCTGTGAATCCTCCATGACCCTTGTGTACTATACCCTGAGTAATGTTCAGTGATTAATATCATCTTTAAATATCCTACTCCAGGCACTGTCTAGCTGTCTAGCAGGTCCACTGCAGATCAATACTAGCATTAAAATGTTGAGGAGCAAGTAAATATCTAATTAATCCAATCCAATCTTGCCAGGCCATTTTAAAATCAGCCTCTTTTTCACATTGTCAAATAAGACCTGACACTTTGTCATGGCTGATTGTTGATTTCTTCGGGATGATGCCACTCTTTCAAAATGTGTTGTAATAATCCAGGTGAGTATTATCATAAACGTGTAACAATATATGACATTCGATATATTAGATGCATTGGAAGCAGGGAAATGAAAGTCATAGAGAATCACGTTCCCCTATGGCGCACAGGTAGTTAGCAACTGAAGTTTCTCATTTGACTTTGAACAGCTTTGATCGTCTTTTAGCTAAATGATCATTTAGGAGTACATTAACCTTCATCTATACAAACTAATATTCTGATTTGTTCCTGGTCATGATGCGTTAAATTGTGTGAGGGCAGAATGTTCATTTATATAATTTTAAATACAACTAGACAAAATCCAGCATTATATCAGAAGTACTTGACTGCATGATGTGTTGGGAAGCAACACCAGCAATCCTGGTGTTAAAAGAAAATTACACTTTCCGCACTACTCTATTGCTAATTTATACAATGTCATCTGTTTTGCATTCACACAGCTTGCAGTGCAGCTAGACTATAGATTGCACTGCAGGTGGGTGACATTTTCATTTGACATAGAAGCTAAAATTAAATGGATATATTTCTTCAAATATTTTACACTTTGAAAGACTTAGGCTTGTATTTATAAAGATAGCGGGACTTTACTCTGCTCCTTGTTAATTTCCAGTCTGTGATTTTATCTCAATGTAGGCTAAAGGTTTTGTTTAGAAAGATGGAAGGATGGGAAAATCACACTTCTTATTGATTGAATGATTAATTGATTGATTGATTGATTTGTTTGTTCATTCTCTATTAATTTTTAAAAAAATGTATTTATTTGTTGGTTTTCAAACTCAAGATAGTAATCTTATGATTCCTAACCATATGATTTATGGTTAAGTATAAGGACTGTTTAATTCTTTTGATTTAAGGATTTTCACTGGTCCACCGAGCTCTACTAGCTTTTGTCCTTGAGAGATTAGATGGAAGTAGTGACATGACACACTGAATGATATATTGAATAGAATGTTTTTTTTTTTCTGTAGACAAAATGTCCTTTATTTTTGCAGTAGCTGGAGCTCTTTGGGTAGAGTGAATAGAATACAGGAAAACGCTTGCTCTGCCTGCCCTTCACTTTTCAAAAGTGAATTTTACAAAGGTGTCACTTGCTGTGTACGTGCGATGGCATCAAAGTGGTGTTGATACAGGGTCTGGACTTGCCTTTGATATTAAAAAAATAAAGCAATTAGTAAATAAGTCATTCTTCTCCTGCCAAGATTATCTGCAAATATAATTTTTGACATTTCAGAAATGTTTATAATTTGTGTCACACAAGATTCTTTGATTTCGTCACAGCAGGCAGGTCTTGAAAACTGTGACACATTCAACACAAGGGTCATTGTTGATTATTTCACTCTTCAAAGTGAAAAAAAATCTAACTTGAATGAAATTTTATGGAAGTCATTGAAAACACTGACAGGTTCTTTGTGCAGAACAATCGTTTGGGCACCCGAGTTTTTCGACTGGCTTTCCACCAGCTCAGTTCTTTCTGTTCTCTATCACACCATGTGCAGCGTGCCATTTTGCTGCCAGCCAGAATCTGAGTTATGATTAATAGGTGTTACTGAAGTGCTCACAGCAGTGTTCAACCTACTTTTTTCAGAGTCCATAATTACTTTTTAACTTAAAAAAAGTCCTTGGGCAAACTAATACCTTTAATACACCTGAGTGTATGTTGTGCAAAAAAAACTACATGAACATTAGCATTGAACAGTGATGTATTATTTAAATAAAAGCATTATTTAAAAAAGACTGCAGGACATGAAGCAAGGTCTAAAAGTGTTAGGTTAAAGAAACAAACACAGTGAAAGTACAAAGAAGCTTTAACAGGTGACTTAAGCTTTCAAAGCTGTAATGGATGAGCAAATACACACAAGTGTCTGTGGTGAAGTGGTTTTCTTCAGTGGTCTTCTACCTTCCTTTTTTTTTTATATAACACTTTGTTAACAACAAAAAAAAAAACAGCAATTGAAAATAAATATAGGCCTTTTTGAGCCAACAATACCACTAAATGCTATGCAGCAAAGTGGTTTCCATATAAAAGGAATTTCTGGGTTTTGTTGTTTGTTTGTTTTTTTTTTTAAAAAAGGTACAAATATGAAACTAGAGGAATGTTCAGTGATCTCGAGAGCTTTACAGACACTGCTACACACTGGAAGCTGTAGGTTTTGGTAATTTTTCTATGAATCTATGCCCACAAACGAAAACGCACTACAACAGCTCTAGCCAAAAATAATAAAACCACCAGCTTTAACACTTAAGGTGCATATTAGAGAGCAGGGGAGGGACATTGTTTTCAACTGTACACAGCAGGGGTTTACTTAACGCCAGTGATTTGGCTGTGAACTCACCGGGACCACTTTGAAACACAAGGGTTTTGTTACAGCAATCTTAATCATTGTAACTCTCACGGAGATGCTAAGTTTGCTTCAAATGTATGATTTTTTTCATTGCACATTTTTTTAGCCGTTGTATACTGTAGATTTTAGACACGGAGGTAGAGCGGATGAGTGGCAGGTCTGACATGTTTTGAAAGAAGCAAGAATCGAGAGAAGGAGAGAGACTAGGAGAGGGAGAAAACCTATAATGGCATGTACATATGGGAGTTCACGACCGCTAATAACTCCTTTCAGTCTGTGTGTCTGTGTGTCTGTGGCCTGTATTTATGACTAGCCTCAAGGCCAAGCTGAAGAAACATTCAGTGCTTTCTGGGAAAACTGATTGGAGAAAACATCTCTGTGCTTTTCTCCTTGCCAGGAATTCAGCAGGTGCTTGGAGTCACTTCCAGTCATCTGACTTTACCACATGGGTGTTATGGTTGATTCTGATCAGCACAGGCTGCGTATTTCACCCTGCAGCACATTTATAGAACGAAAGGCTTCATTTTTAGCAGAATAATACCAGAGTGCAACACAAGAGTTGGAGTCGCTCTCCAATTGAATTGCTTAATTCCTCATAGTAAATACAACACAGCTGCGAAGCCATTTACACACCCGATAATATTTTGCTGCGATCAGACAGGCACTGGCTATACACAGCTTTTAGCATGCTTCTTTTTTCAGACCTGATATGAGCATGAATAATGTAATTGTATTTGACATAAGCTGCCATTTGAAACAGCATTGCTCATGATAGGCTCGATTTTAAAATGTCAGCAGGTAATGTCCTAAATTAAATGGAAGCTTAGTGAGAATGAGTCTGTCAGGTTACATCGATCTTCAAAATAATTTATAAATCATCAATTTAATGTGGGGCTTTAGTCAAAGGAACCAAAAGCAATCAATTCTATTTTTCCAAGGATCTCTCAGTTCATTGAAAGTGATACACCGTGGCATTGGGGACAAAGCATTATGTTTACAGCGTATAGAAGATGGCTTAATGTACCAACTGAGCCGTGTTTCCTGGACTCCACATCCCTCTGGGCCTCACATTCACATTCACTGGCCATTTCGTTGAGGGTGATAAGTGTGTTTAGATGAGCTTCACATGCATGAGACACAGGAATACACAAGAAGGCTTTGAGCAAGAGAGAAGTGTGACTCTGGGATAAGTGCACCTCGAGGAAACATTCATATTGCTCCTCCCAGGTGGTCGGTATACCTTTGACAGGGTGCCAATACATTATAAATCATTTACAGTCAGTTGGTGATGCAATATCTGGCTCTAAAACTGTTTTTTATTCCAGGCCCATGGAGCACTGGCTGAGGGCTGACGGTCTTAAGCTTTAAGAACTGAAAATTGATCAGTGCTGTGTGGAGTGCAGTTTCACCCACACAAGGGACTCCCTTCACCCCAACACTGATTAGCATTTACAGTGCACAGGGCCCCTATAGCATTTGTAAATGTGATCTTTCTAGAAGGGCCCAGAGAGCTTTACCTGCAAATGTTATTTCACACATCTTCATCTATAAGGTTCCTGTGTGCTAGTGGTGATGGTGGAACCTTTATTCATTGCATTTCATTTATAAAAAGAAAGGACTTTTTATCTCAGGTGCAAAGGTGTACAGGTATATAATATACACAGTTGCCATTTTTTTGTTACTAATAAAAATCAATACATTATGAAGAGATAATGTGGTAGGAACAACCCCATTCCTTCTTTGTTGGTGGGAAAGGTTTACTCTTTATAGGGCAAAGAGTAGAGTATATACTGTATATGTGCACTGGAACTAGGGTCCCATGGGCACAGAAATAAAATCTAACTTTATCTAAATCTAAGCTACATTCACATTAGGTTTAAAATCGAATACAGATATACATACAGATATTTGGAGCACTGAACAGATACAAATACAAACGGTGCTATTGCCATGCACACCAAATGATCAGGTATGGATTGTACACATTGGATTTTGGATTGTACAGACTGGCAGCATTAGACCAGAGGGTCTCGATTATAGTGGCACCACAAATCACATGGAGAGTCAGTAAAATTGAGGCAAAGTAGTAATGTGAGAAAGAAAGACAAATTGGAGTACTTAGCTGTTTGGCAATTATCATTAATTCCTTTCCTCTTTTTCCCACATGCAGGACAGAAGATTTGACACGTGGACTAAACAGCGAATAAACACCCAGTTCTGAAAAGGAATAAAGAACGTCTGTGGGGTTTTTTTTTGTATTTTTTGTTTTTGTTTTTGTTTTTTTTACATATTTTTGGCCACGTAGCCCCTCCTTCGTGGCCGATGACAAGAATACGTGTTGAGAGCCTGAAGGACGGAGGCGTGTGCTGAGGGAAAGTGTTTGTCAGCATCTCTGTGTTCTCACAAACCATGTGGCCGAGGAATCAGCTCTCAGTGGTCTGGCCTGGATGCCATGCCACCGGGCTGTGGATATGGTTGTTTTGCTCATTTTTGGCATTGGCACGGGCGCAGAGCTACTACCCCACAGTGAACACACATTACGGAAAGCTGCGCGGTATGCGCGTTCCACTTCCCAGTGAGATCCTGGGCCCTGTGGACCAGTACTTGGGTGTGCCTTACGCCGCACCACCTGTGGCTGAGAAGCGGTTCCTGCCCCCCGAGCCACCCTCGTCATGGTCAGGCATTAAGAATGCCACGCACTTTGCGCCCGTATGCCCACAAAACATCCACAACGCCGTGCCTGAGATCATGATGCCCATCTGGTTCACTTTTAACTTGGATATAGTTGCCACTTATATACAGGAGCAAAATGAGGATTGTTTGTACCTCAACATATATGTGCCAACTGAAGATGGTGAGTGTGTTGGGTATACAGGAATACTTCTTTTCACTTCTTTCCTTCTTTGTCACCCTCTGTATTGTGTTTGAAGCATGAATTGTTTGGCGCATGCTGTGTCTGTCCACCGTGTTACTACACCTTGACTTGATCTCCCATACTGTCATTTCATCGGCTCTTCCCTTCCATGCCACTGTTAATGGGTTCCTCTTTTGTGTCTTTCAAGATAAAGCCAAATAATTTAATCAATCACGAAAAAATAAAAAGAAAAAAGTTCTGATTATAATCGGATATAAAGATTGGACTTACTGATCTTGGTGCACCTCCCTCTCCTCACTGTCTTGACTGTTCTGGGGACTAAAGATGAAAGATCAGCCTTCTTGATGTACATTGAGCCTTTGTAGGGTTGGTAAAAGATGCAGGAGCACAAGAGGCCTGTAGCATCAGTCCTAGCCATGTAAGACCCGTTACTATAATTTTCCCAATTCCTGCTGCCTTAATACTGTAATTATGCACTTTTAAATTATGCAATAAAAAAATAATAGTGTAACCAGGATACCACATTCAAGAGCAAAATGATAAACCTAACTGGAAAAACTGTCAAATTATATACAATGTTCTTTCACACTATAAAATACCACATTAAGTCCATTTCCGAAATAAATGAAACGGTCTAAATTAAATATGTATATTGGAATGGACTTTAAACACATGCCATGTTTTTAGATACATTTACTTCAGCTCTCCAAAAACACAAGCAACACAAAAACACAAAAACACTTTTGTAACACAAGCATTTTTTTCATACAGTAACTTCAATGATCCAACAGTAAAGGCAATGCAGTAACGAAAGACTCGGTCAATTTGATGGTTGTAACGGGTCTTATATAGAAGTGCATGTGAAACAAGGCTTCCTGTGTCCCAACCTGCAGTAAATCTGTTCCACCATTTTTAGAACCTGTACTTAAAGAAAGACCCCAGTTTTTTTCAACACCTTTTTTTGTTGTTCTTGTGGTCGATATTGACAGGAGGAAGGGAGATGGTGGTCTGAAACAATTTGATGCATGTGTCCTCCCGATTTTCTTCCAGAGACTTTTGTTATTTTGTAGTCTTTTATTCATTTCACAGTCAAAAGAATATCCAAGGAATGTGCCAGAAAACCCAACAAGAAAATATGTAGAAAAGGAGGTATGTAAGCAAGCCATCATGTGGGAGCGAAAAAGAGAAGAGAGCGACTGGTACGTCCTCTCTAAAGTCAGCGCCATAACTCCATCATCCCCGGAGTCAGAGCACTAATTGGAATGGGCAACATGGAAATTGGAGTGCAGATGAATTATGTCTGTATGTTGTACAATGTTATATATGAACATGCAGAAGAGTGATACCGAATGTTTGACTTCCAGTGAGTTTCAAGTGTATATTTATTAGAGTGCATAATTACTAGGTGTTGCTTACCTATTTCTGTTGATTTACACAAGGTTGCAATAACAATCAGTTGAATTCTGATGCTCCAAGGTTCTTGATGGTAATTTTATGCTTCTCAGAATACAACATATGGAATACCGAAGCATTGTATTGCTGCGGAAAAGTCAGTGTACTAACCAGCCATAATACTCATCATGGTCTGTGTTAATTAATGGGTCCTCATGTCAAATTACTAAATGATGTTATATTCCAAATCAATTGAATTTATTTAGCTATGTTTTAGACTTAGATATATCACGCAATTTGATGCTTAACTATACGTACGTACTGTATGTACTGTAGGTTTTTTCATGTTATTAAGGATGATGTTTGCACAGGATATTTTTTGGCTCTCACATGACACAATGCGATCATCCGGCTAGACGACGACGTCCCGATTTACTAAGATTTCAAATGAAAACGCTCAATTTGCATATGCAAAACGTTTGTTAAAAATGTACATTCAGCCAGTGAGGAAATCACTGCACTTGCAAATTTGAAGGAGGAAACAATAATGTTTTTTTTTTTTTTTTTTTTTTTTGGTGCACTATTTGTTCACAGCAGCTGTGTCAACTTGCACACACGCATAATTAAGTGTCAGGTTTAATACAGAGCAAAGGCGACGAGACGCATCCAAAAAACCCAACACAAAAGATATGCATGACTGCAAAATCTTTCACAGGCTCAGTTTAAATCCTGTTGGTATCAGAGGTGAAAACGTGTCTTGAATATCATAAAAAAAAAACCCCTAAATGTCCTCGGTATTGTTCCGTCATCATTCAGAGAATCAGACTTTCTTATTATTTTGAGATACTAAGGCATAATTGCAAGAAACTTTTTTTTTTTTGTCTTGAAATTGCAGCAACTGGCTCATACAAATTTAACACCTGCCCTTTGGTCTCATTAATTTGCTCACATAACTGCTATTCTCCAAGTGAATTTCAGGCTTTGAATCACATTGTTGCTGCAAATTGAATAGCTGTGCTTTGTATTTCAAAAAAATGCAGCTAAATGGCGCATTTAAAAGTCTCGTTTCTCTATGATGTATATCACTTTTGAGGTCTTTGGTAGTTTTAAGTTATATTAGGTTTATATACACAAATCGTAAGTAAAGCGGATCTGAGTTTCCAGTTTATAAGGCACGCCGATATATTAGCATGACTTTCAGATGATTAGTGAAATCGTTAGTTGCCTGTCGATTGTGTTGATTTGTTCATACAAAATTAAGGAAGATGCATACAAGTAGAGGTTTGTATGAGATTTTAATAAAACGTTTTTTTTTTTCAACAACTGATACTGCTAAACGGTAGACGTTAGAAGTATTCAAGATGGCAACTTAAGATGAAAAACTGAAGATGATGATGAATAGATCTGCCTGATCATCGTAACAGTACTGTGACAAAAGTTCTACTAGCTTTCATTACCATTGATTTCTGTAGAGGCGCAAGCCATAAAAATGACTGACTGAATTAGTTCAACCACTTGCAATAACTCCAATTAGAAATATATTAGGAACCCGCAGAGATTTCAGCTCAGATCTAATGTCAGCTTGTGTAACACTTTTCTTTATGTAGCTGCGCTTTTCACTTTTTTTCTACACAGTTTGTGCCTTTCTGTTTCACAAACTCTTATAAAATAAAGGTGCTATTAACATATTCAATATTTAATCAGTTTTGAATCCAAACTCAGTGCTCTTTCCTCTAGGGTGCAGTTTGTTTAGGCAGGTGAGAACAATGCAGTCACACTCAGAGGCAGACCAAAATAACTGGGCAGAGACTGGAGTGAGGTGATCTCAGGCCAGTTCGCAGTGAACTCAAGCGCAACTGCAGTGAGAAAGTGAGTCGACCTTGAATAGAGCTAACTGCAGGAAGTGAAGCAAACATGCTGTATATTTTGGATTGTAAGCCGTAAGATGCGGGACAGAGCCGCATCACTGCAGATGTGCAATGTGTTGGTATTTGGGCAGACAAACAAAAAAGACAATAAAACCTGGACGTGACACACAAAATGAACCAAATTACAAATTAAATAAAACTTCCCTTTCGCTCTGTTTCAAGCTCAGTATATAGACCCTAAAAAGCCTTTTTATATCATTTGGCTACCAGGTATTAAATTTTCTGGTTCTTGTTGCCTCCACTTGCTTGTGCATTTGTCAATCCTAGCGTCTTGTTAGCATGATATCTCACGAACGAGGTGGAGAATGTTTAAAGGATTTATATGGGATAATCATAACCAGGAGATGATCTTATTTTGGAATTGATCCAAACATAGTGAAGGTCAAATGTTTGAAATTGCTTTCAGGTTTGATTTTGAAAAAAAATTAGTAACGAGTCTAATAGCGGTGGCGGCGTCCACGTCTACTCCACTTGTGTCAAGTTTTAAATTATTCAGGCCTTTAATCTTTAGACTATTTTTATTGCACAATATGTTACAGAATATTTATGAGGGTTAAAATAACTCACAACCAAAAAAAAATAAAAAAAACAATCAGTTGTTTGGAAAAATCAAAATACTGTAATTCAGTAGCGTCACTTTAAAAAAAAACAGACGGTGAGCTGAAAATTCTGGAACATTTTTATTGACAGTTAAATGACAAGAAGATTGTAGGAGTCTATTAGTGGGTTTTTCTTTGTATAAAGAGGAAGATGCTGCTGATGCATTTGCACTAGCAGGTCCAGTTGCGGAATAACTTTAGATGATAAAGTGTTTTGTAAGAAAGCCGCTCTTCTTGATTGAATGTTATTTGATTCTTCAGTGATCGCAGCTGTTCATTTATCTTAGCACAAGAAATATTTACATAGTATTACAAGATACACATGTTATTGTAGACGACATTAAATCCCGGCCAGACGCCAGTGTAAGTGTAACTGATGACTGAAATGTAGACTCCCAGGCCTCTGAATTCAGCTTATTAAAGGGATTCATCTGCGAGTGACAGTGCATGTGTAACACCACAGTTGATTAATGGTCACGTTAAAGGGATTGGTGCAGAACTCTCAATCAGCAATTTGAAAGTTGGAATAATTGTGAGAGAGCGATGTGTTTTCGATGCAGAATTTTTGAGCAGTGCTGTTTCCCTAAACTAATTTTAAACTTGCACACACAAGCCTCAGGGCTCTGAAACTTCAAAATAATCATCTGTTCAAGAAAATAAAGCTTTTTTTTATTGATATCTATTTGGCATAATTATCTGCGTTATAGATCAGTGTTTACTTTTGATATATTTGAGTAACATCATCTGGCAAGGCTACCCCAAGGTGCCACACAGTAAATGGTAAATGATTTCAAATTGGGTTTTTTTTTTTGAAGTGCAAAGTCAAACAGAGAACCAAATCATTTGGGTTGAAAAAGGATGTGATTGCATTCATCACTATCATGCTGAAACATTTAACAAACACGCAATCTCAGTTGAGTATGGAGACTTTCTTTAGAAAATGTTTTACATTGTCTTAATTAAAGCCATAGAAATGTCATAAAAGCGTGTTTCAGAAAGCATACACGTAGACGTGAGCCAAGCTGAATGAAACACTGAAAATCCCAGTCGATGGAGTCACAGAAACTCAGACATGGATTATTAAAGTGTCAGAGAAGAAATGAAAAAGTATTGATAAGATATGACATGCAAATGTGCATTGAAAAAGGCCAATGAGAACATTTTGAGGAAAGCTATGACTTGAGAAGACTCAAAGCTGCAAATCTCAAACAATCACAGCAATGATTACAGGATCATTAAAAAAAAACAATCACCAGAGAGATTTGCTCTACGTGGAATTCCTTTCCTATTAATTTAAATGGGATCCTCGGTATCTTGTTGTGGAATGGGTTGGGACAAGGTCCTCACTTCCCCTAAGGCTTACATGTGGACTTGTTCACGATCAAAATCAACGACATGTTCAGATTTTTTTGTCGCATACACAATACACTGCAGGTCATTGGTGAATCAAGCGGTTAAGGCTCTGGAGAATTGGATCTGCTGTAAAAATGATTATGTAATATGTGTAGTTCTAAATATAAAGCTGGCCGGTAGGAATAGTGTGTGTGTGATTGAGGTAGTGTGTGTTGAGTAGTCGAGTCCAGAAAAAGTCCAGGTTCTAAATGTCGTCCTTTTTGAGGGCCTGAATCACTTGCATAAAGAAGCTTCTCCTCATTTTCTCTGTTTGAGTTAAAGGAGCATAAACACTTCCTTGACTGCAAAAAGAGAGAAGAAGCATCCTTTGTTTGGATGGCTGAGGTCTTTTGTCTGACTCTTTTTAAACCTGTTAGTTTGCTTGGTGAGTTTGGTGGTTTGTTTTCTGTGTGGTTTGGTTTAATTTCTCCACAAACATAATTAAATAAACCAAAACAGGAAAAGAAAAGATGGCCGAGGTCTTCATTCATTCATTCATTCGTTTTCTACCGCTTATCCGAACTACCTCGGGTCACGGGGAGCCTGTGCCTAGCTCAGCCGTCATCGGGCATCAAGGCAGGATACACCCTGGACGGAGTGCCAACCCATCACAGGGCACACACACACACTCTCATTCACTCACACAATCACACACTACGGACAATTTTCCAGAGATGCCAATCAACCTACCATGCATGTCTTTGGACCGGGGGAGGAAACCGGAGTACCCGGAGGAAACCCCCGAGGCACGGGGAGAACATGCAAACTCCACACACACAAGGAACAAGGCGGAGGCAGGAATCGAACCCCCAACCCTGGAGGTGTGAGGAGAACGTGCTAACCACTAAGCCACCGTGCCCCCCCATGTAGGTCTTATATACTTTTATTCATTGGTCAGAATATGGGGAGGAAAAAGTATGAACAAACCTTTACCATGTGCCTGTAGAGGTCATACAAATCACCTGTACAAATTATTACTAACAAATTATTTAAATTACTAGATTAAAAGACTGTGTGTCATGTCCACTGTTTACATTCATCTCACACCTCATCTAAAAAAAAAAATTGCTGCATCCTAAACTATATGGCGTCGTTGATTCAGTTCCTGCAGTTGGGTCACATCACTTTCTCACAAAAATGAACCGTGCCAGAGTTCAGTTGGAAACGGACCGAGATCAAATCACTCAGATGCTCATGGACTGATTTTGTGTTCTCTTGAGTGCGGGGGTGAGTTCTCACACACCTACGCAAAGTGCACCAAGGGCTGAAAATGTGACAGGAACTAGAGTTTAATTCAAATAGACTAAAGACAGTTGAATTAATTTTAAAAAATATCAGTTTTAGTTTCAACCTGGAGGTGTTTATCTATACATTCCTCTTATTGGTGTAGATTTTAAAAGCAGCTAAAACCATTGATTGAACTGCTGTAACTGAAATGTAATTGTGGCTGTGGTGACTAATTAAAAGTAGGAAAAAAATTCATGTTTTTTTGGACCATTAGAAATTTTGATTAAATGAAAGAATTCATAGTTATGACGGATTCTTTGATTTTGTGGAGACGAGGACATGATCGTGTTTTTGCAGATAAATAATAATTCAATAATAATTGATTCAATTCAATATTGCAGTATATAGACCAGAGGAAGTGGACATAAGTCATAATAAAGTACCTTGCAGAGAATGCTTGGTCATTTAGAAATGAAAATAAATGACAATAATTATCCGAGCATATAGTGTGTTGTAATGACAAGTCATTGAAAGCCATCAAACGCATGATGTACTGCAAACAAGGATTTGATGATCATTATTGTTTTTACCTTGTAGACCCTGATCTTTTTGATCCACTGAAAAGAGTGTTTTATTGGCTTCTGCACACAAACCTGTAATCTCATGTAAATTCTTCCAAATTAGCATGATGTAAAACCAGCAGGAACTGTTGCCAAGCAACAATAACTCGTCAGCTCTCTAAGCTTGTTGATCGCCCTTTCGAAATCCTCAGACTCTGTCAATCTACTCAGCTCCAGAAAAAACAAATCGGTGAAATGCGTTGTTAAAAAAATCGCTTGTTTACAGTGAAAAGGGACAAGAGAAATAATAAAAAAAAACCCACAGTGTGTATTTTGTTTGAGTAGAATCACACCAATAATGATTTTGCAGTGAGTAAACTGCACTGAAGTTCGTCTAATCACTTCCTTCTTATAACGTTCGGCTCCGCAAGCAGCACTGTAATTTTTTTTTAACCTGCTCATCAGAGATGGAGCAAAAGCTCACGAGGTGTTATTATGATGAATCCTTACAATCTCCTTTAGGCACAAAGGGTAATTGATGGTAACCGAACACGAGAGAGAGTAAAAAAAATCCATAGCAAATGAGGGGGAAATAATGTGCGATACGGCTTCATACCGAGACAATGAAATGGCAAGAAAGACAGAGACACACTAATTAAAGGTTTAACACAGAACAGGTGAACACATTAGAGTGAAGCAATCAATAGCTGCATCTCAACCATCTCCCTAGTTTAGGAGTCATGGCACTGATCAGGAATCACTATCTTAAAGTCATAAGATCCTTCCAGTGCACCGGGGAATTTTATTCCTGATAAAATCCCACAATGTGCTGCAGAAACCAGTGAACATTAATGCGTACTTTGCTCCCTTACTGGAAGTGACTGCATATTTTCTGAAAAAAAGTGGTAGACAAACTCTTAGACAACTAGCTTGTTATAAATGATTACTTGCATTAATAATTTTTTTTAATTAATTAATTACTTTTAAGAGTTTAATGATTTTTTTAAACAATCCTGTACAATCCTGCTTGAAATACTATGACAAAATCCTTTTTTTTTTAGAAAAGAATAAAAATACATCTATTACATTATATTATATATAACATTATAACTTTTTTAATAAAAAATACCATCAAAGCTATCATTCCTGTCTGATGTTGATAAATGAAAAGGGTGATGTCTTACAACATGAGTATGTAGTCATGTCACCGGAAATTGAGTCATCAGCGTCTCGGTGTTTAGTGAGCTAGGGTTTGTACCAGCAACTCAACTCTATACTGATTCTCAACTCTGTACTCAACTCTGAGCTGATTGAGACGAGTGTTAGGACTGGGGTAAAGACATATAGGAAAATGAGCAAAGCATTTGATATGAACTCAAAGAAAAAAAATGACACTAGACATAAGAGCAGCGTGTCCTCTTTTACTGCTGGGAAACATGCCATGCTGCCAGAGAGAATTCCTGCCAGTCATTTTGTCAGAATTTCTCTTGCTCAAACAAAATGTTTCTAATGTATTACAGGGTGTCTGACTGAGTACATTAAAATGTTGCGAAACTAAAATTACCCTTTAGCACTGCCTATGAGCCTATCTTCCATGCCATCACTTGTCTTGAGAATTATTTCTCTGTTTAAGTTAATTGCTACAGCAAATGCTTAATCTCTTGCGTGCTGTAACGGGATGCATTAATAACTGCTTAACATGCAAGGTGGAATTATTGCACTTGCCGTAATTCTTTTCTCATTTGTTTGCTACAGATTTGCCATATAAGCATGCATTTTATAGAATTCTCTTCAGGGAGCTGTTCTTCTCATGTTTCAATTGGGGGCTGACACAAAATAGCCTTATTAGTTTAAAAACCTATTTGTGAATTTATGCTTCTGAACATTTCTCGAATTGTTTCAGAGAAGGGAATTTGGCAGCGACGGAGCACAGATCTAATTTACATAGCGATCAGAACGAGGGCCGTGAAAAACAAAAGAAAAAGAAACAAAAAAAAAAAAGCTTTTCTTTAGAAGCCGTTGTGAATGTTGGGGCTTCAAAACGGCACATTGCGGTCGGAGCAGGCAAAAAAAATTTGTCATCCTGCAGCAGATCACTCCAGATTGCTAGTGTGATGAAAATGCCAATAGCCGCTAGGCTGAGCAATAACATGGCATGGAATTGGGAGGTACAGGTAGTTCAGTTGTGTGGAGCTGTAGAGGAAATCCATGAGTGAGGTTGTCTGGGTGTGTGTGGGGGTGGTGGTGGTTTGGGCTGAGAAGCTGTAAGCAATACAGCGGCTACAAAAATGAAACCGGATGTCCCTTCCGATTGATACGAAGCAGCTCTGTTAAATGTGTTGCAAACCCAGTTCTGGCAGGAGCTTTGTTTTTTTTTTTCTTCTTAGTACTGGCGCCTCATTCTTTTTGACTTGAAATGCAGGACACAGCTTGGCCAGGAAGTTCCCATTCAGTTCCCCCTGCTGCTCATATACTGGCCCAGTATATCTCCTCGCTAACGGACTAGCCTCCAAACAGCTTTTGTCGCTAGTCCCCATAGAAATGCAGAGGCCTGGTTTCAAGACAGCTGAAACAGGAAGATAGAAATGGTGTAGACCAATTTGTTTTCCAGGTTTTCTAGTGCACTCTTCCTTCCAAAAACATAGCATCTTTAAACCGGCTCATTAGGAAATTGTCAAAGGTTTATTTGTTTATTAACTTTAGATGCTTATTGGAGCGTTAATTTTATGGAGTAATGAGATGCAGTTCATTTTTATAGCAGCTCAGCTGGCTCGCTGCTATAGTAACTTATAACAAATCTCAGGTCACTTAACGTCAATCTGTCTGCTAGACTTTGGAAAAAAGGAAAAAAAAAAACCAAACAAACAGTGAGGCTTGTTTTGTTCCTGAGCAGTGTTGTGAACTTTGGCTCACCCTTTCTTTTTAAAAATGTAATCCTCTTTATCTCTAAGTGCCGTTATTTTGGTCCTCTCGAATCCATCTCCTCCAACTTACGCATTAAACATGCAGTGTCTCGAATCGACAGGAGTTTGTCATAGAAGCAGAAAGCAAGCCTTGGAAAGGAGTGAAAGAAGGAGCCACTAGAGAATTGGAGACAGAGTCTGTAAACTGAAGAAGGCTGAATTGTTTTTAAGCACCAGTGAAAACCCAGCGAATGTTTTCAGGATTTCGGAGCTCTTCCAATCAGTTATCACCCTGGTGCAATGCATTTCTCCCTTGTCAAAGCGAGTGCACTAACCATCCGGCGCTCAGCTGATATCGAGCACATCATCAGTCCAGTGTGTTGGAGGTCACAGAGAGGAGAGCGAGAGCACATTTCTTCTGCGCTCCACCACAGGCCGTGATGGGTTGGTGCTCACAGAGGTTAATATCAGAGTGTATTTGGAGGGCGGCTCGCTGGCACCGTGTCCTCGAGTAATCCGTCTTTCTGATCATCGAAATGGATCTCGCCCGGTTATAAACACTATTTTTGTGGCTCAGCTGTGGCAAAGTCTGCAGACCTTTGCACAACAAAACACATGTTTTATTCATTGGACATACGGAGAAAAGCGTCTATTATCTATTCATGTATAATCTATTTTATTGTGCCGTAAGAACATCATAGATGTTCATCATAGGTCTTAAGTAAGAAGAGTAATAAACCTGAAGTTTAAGATTTCAAGAATTGTTGCTGCTCTGTGTGTCTTTTCACATCATGATTGTCAGAGACTTTTTTATAAAACAGCAGCAGTTAATCTTTTTCTGTCCATCATGTGATTTCAGGGAGATTTTGAATTTCAGTGCATCTTAAAACTGACACATCTTTATTTTGTGCATCAATTTTTTTTGCACCCAAAATGCAGTAGGTTTTCCAAGCACACACACACACACACACCACATGCAGCCAAGTTTAGTTAAACTTCAGCATGTACTTGCTCTGAGGCATTCATACAAAATGACATCCTGTTTTTTAAAGACATCACAGGCAACAATGGAATCACACAAAAAAAATAATTAAAAATCTTAGTGTTGTTGACTAAGAGCTTGCATATTCATAAAGTTTCATATTTTTTATTTCTATGTCACATTTTTTTAGCTGCATCTTAGACATTGAATGGTGCATTTTTCCTGAAACTGTGAAAGGTCTAGAAAGTGCAATTTATCAACCAAATGATAGCATTTGATAAATGAGATGCATTTACATTTCATGCAGCAATACCTGTAAAGCTATAATGTGGCGTATATTTTAGCGTTTGTTTTATAGTTTTGCCAAAGAACATACATAAGCAATTACTCTACCCTGAAATATATTAATGACCGGAAAACAGGGTTTTCTTTGTGCAGAGGAACATAAAAATAAATACTAGTTCTGAACAGATTTTAAGGTCTTTGGATTTTAAACCCTCCTCATATCCTCGTTATTTTCAGTTTGGTTGTCTGTAGATGATGCTTGGCTTTACTGACTTACACACAAAAGCAACAGATTGACTAAGAAATAGTCTGCTGTTACAGAAACTCTATCAACTTCTGTTAATGAGCTACTGCGTAAATATGTTGATGCTGTTGGTAAACCAGCAGAGTGAGTCATAATATGTGATATAATTAGCTGACATCTCCATTCATCATGACGAGAGGTTATAATTGCAGGACATAATTATAAACAGACTATGATGAGTGTTTGTAAATGGGACTGTAATGGAGCAGTTCAGATTCAACTGAAAAAAAAAGAAAGAAAGAAAAAAAGCTACATCTTGCAAAAAAAAAGGAGGGAAAAAACTGTTTTCTTTTCTTATTCGCATTAAAGTAACATTTACACACAGAGAAATTTAAAGGTTAAAATGTAAGTGTTGATGACTGTCATTGTACTCGTGTACTTTTTTGTAGATACCGGGCCATTTTTATCTTTTTCTACACTTACTGGATGAATTTTTATGGTTGCCTGATTATCTAGAACTCACTGTATAGATACTGTGCCATGTAAAACTCCCTCTATAGGTACATTTAAACATTTTCTGCAGAGACCAGTCAAGCAGAGATGTTATTTGAAGGCCAAGTAAAGGTTTAGTTCTAGACGACATTTTAAAGGTTTCTACAAGTAGATTCTAATAAATAAATTCATTAATATTGATAATTGCTAATATTTTTGTTGGTTATGTGTATCATGTTCTAACTGTTTAATTATGTCTACTGTTTATAGAACAATAAAATCACTATGTAAATGACAAACCTAACGAGAACTCATAGCATAGAATGTTTATCACATTAAACATATCTACGATTTGCTCTTAAAGGAACACTCCACACTGAAACACATTCAAATCTGTTTATACTGAACTATTTGCGAGGAGTTTAGCAGTTCTGGTGTTAATTTAATGTATTTTTGTTATTCCTTTGAGACGATAGTGTTAGTCTGCCATACAATGGCACAGCATAACATTGCTAGCACGGTTACAACGGCATTCATTAAGAGGAAACCTTTAAATCACCTCAGACCTTAAAGATAACTAACAGGTTTCAATGATATTTCCGTTATCGCTGAGATAGCACTGTATTTGCTGTTTAAAAAAAAAAGCATAATGTAAAATCCAGTGTAGAAGTAGTAGAGATGCTAGACATCAATCATTGGACTCTCGATTATTGCAATGCATTTAGACAGCAGAAGGTCAGCTAGTTAGCGAGCTATGCGCATTAAAGGCATTATCAGGGGGTTTAGCATAAACGTTAAAGCTTTGGAAACTTGTCTGTTTGATCTGCATCGTTCTCTTTATGTAGAAATGAAGAAAAGGCTAAATCAAATAGGAAATGAGGAAAGGAAATCAAACTGTATTATGGTCATGGGTAACGTAGGAAACTGCTAACCATAGTGAAAATAGATGTTGATGTTGATAAATAAAAAATAAAAACAAATAACTAGATTTGAATAACTTATATGAATTGTAAGGAAGTGGTTCAGGGTGGATTTTTCCATCAAGTATGTTTAGCTCTCATTAGGTTTGTCTAATTAAATATGGCTTATGTGTGTATGTATTTCAAATTGAGATGTATATTTGTCTTATATGTATGTAAAAGAAAATATAAAAGTCTAAATCATTACAAACAATTTAAATGTATGAGAGCTGATACAATGTCATCTTACACTTGTGACAGGTTTCAAATTATCCATTTCTTCCATGATGGTTGTATTATTGTGAATTGTGTTGTGCCTCTTTGTGTCTTTTCCCGATTGTTTTTTTATAGGGGCCCATGCTAAAAAACAGGGTGAAGATTTAGCAGATAATGACGGCGATGAAGACGAAGGTATTCTTTTTGGTGATGAAGGCGGTAGCATGTCTTTAAATTTGTTTGCCATTCTTTTTTAAGTACTATCGAGTGAAACCGTTGGTACAATTTTGTAATTTTCTCATTATCATTGCCCGACGCATCAATCCAGTGAGTGTGAATGTGAATGAATGGAGTTTGGTTTTGTCTGTTATTTTTTTTGGAGTTTGTCCTCAAATGATTTGTTGTTTTAACAATTCAGTTAAAATTTATATTTACTGAAAGTCAAATCTCATCAGATTTTCGAATCAGGACTGACAGACATCAAACCGGACGTATATTCATACTGAATTCTAGTTTTAATACGAAGTTTATTAGTAATTGTATTCCTAAACTGTTACTAATCAAGTGGTCGGTGAGTGAATATAATACCACACATTCAATATAATTGTTATTATTAATCAGTCTGCTAAATTATCACGAGTATAAATTTAATAAGGCAAAATTTGTCAAAAATCTGAAAATGAACACAAGATAGAAACTCTAATTTACGGTCTTCAGTTAAATATAAATTACAATCGATTTATGCTTCAGACAGTGTAGTTACTTCACTTCAGGGTTCTTCCTCAGTGCTTCCTCTTGTAGTGTTTTCTGGCCACCATCGCTCATTTGGGGTAAACCAATACATTGAAAATTTATATCCTTATTTATTATATTTCTGTAAAGCTTCTTTGTGATAATGTCCACTGTTAAAAGCAGTATGCAAATGGAATTGAATGTAACAGCTGCTTTTTTAAGCAATTATCCAATCAACCAATTATGTGGCAGCAGTACAGCGCATTAAATCATGCAGTTATAGGAAATTGAGACTATGATGGCTGCAGATGCACTGAAAGTGGACAGCTGAAGAAGAAGATTGGAAAGATTGGAAAAGCCTAAGTGTCGACTCCAACCAGTCTGGACCTCTTTCATAAGCAAGGTGTTTTCGCCTGTAGAAATGTTGCTTGCTGGATGTTTCTTGTTTTTGGTGCCATTCTGTGTAAACTCTATTGACGCCTGTGAATGTCAGCGGTTTCTGAAATACTCAGAACAGCCTGTCTGATATCTACAATCTGATTGGCTGATTGGAAAATGACACGAATGAGCAGGTTTACAGGTGTATTTTCCTGTGCTTTTACCAGGAGGTCATATGCCGAGTGTAACGTTTGAACTTCTAGGTTTCAATTATAATATATCTCTACAGTCATGGGGAATAAAGGAAGTACACAAAAAACACAACATCATAAGAAAAATAGAAAGGAAAAAATAAGTACACCCTGTAAGAATAACAAAATTAATAACATTAATTTGACATAAACAGTCCAACATTTGTGGAACTTCTTGAATCTGTGTCTTGCATTATTTTGGGGTAGATTTTGTTTGAGGGCATTTGTTTTTGTTCCCACCACAGCATGTCAGTGGGGTTGAGGTCTGAACATTTCAACAGCTTCTTTAGCCAGTTAAATGTTGATTTCCTAGTGTTGCATTGAGATAGCTGCTCTGTTGTATGGCCTGATACTTGACAGATAATGTGAAGTTTATGATTTTCATGCTGACTGCATGTTTCCTATGTGGTAGCTTAGTGGTTAAGGTGTTGGATTACCAAATGGAAGGTTGCGAGCTTGAACACGAGGACCACAAAGATGCCTCTGCTGGGTCCCTGAGCAAGGCCTTTTAACCCTCAATTGCTCAGTCATATAAAATGAGATTATATGTCAGTTGCTCTGGGTAAGGGCGTCTGCCAAATGCTGTAAATGGTCATGTTCTGTGTTGGTTTTATGCCAAACATGGTGCTGTGCATGATGACCAAACATCTCCACCTTGGTCTCATCAGTCCAAGTGATACAGTTCCATACAGAACCTTTGTGGTGTGTTCATGTGCAATTTTGCAAACATCTGTCATGCTCCGTGTTCTTCTCCGTATCCATGAAGGAGCATTTTCCTAGCCAGCTTACCATAAAAGTTCAGTCTTTTTCTGATTGTGTGATAAACATAATGTACATAAATATTTAAGGTGTTTACAGAGTCCTGTAGGTTTCTCGCTGTGGCCCCTGGGTTTTTCTTTATTGTATATTTATGAGCATTAAACCATCTGAAATTCAGATGCATTAAACCATCTGAATTTCTCCTGGAAAGACTTGCAAAATTCTTAAAGGCTTTTCATTTGCAAATAATACTTCTCACTGTAGAAGGTGAATTTAAAGCTTTTTGGAAATGGCATTATAAGCCTTCCAAGACCAATGAGTAGAAATTGTTGCTTCTCTGTGGTCATGTTTGATGCCATGGGTGTTCCAGAACAACACAGTGCCATAATGTCTGCCTTTTATAGTCACAATTCTTAATGATAAACTAATTTTGAAGAAGTTGTTGAGGAAGATCAGAATTCTTCTTCTTTTTCATCTTCTTCTACTTCTGTTTGGGTGTCCTCACAGCGAATCTTTACTCATGCACCAATTACCTTCATATCTTCCTTCAACATATCCATGTATCTCCTCTTTGGCCTTCCTCTTGACCTCTTACCTGGCAGCTCCATCTCCAACATCCTTCTACAAATATAACCATCTTCCTCTCCTCTGTACATGTCCAAACCATCTCAATCTAGTCTCTCTGACCTTGTCCCCAAAAACAGCCAACCTGAGCCATCCCTCTGATGTGCTCGTTCCTAATCCTGTCCATCCTCGTCACTCCTAAAGAGAAAGTCAACATCCTCATCTCTGCTACCTCCATCTCTGCCGCATGTCTTTTCTTCTCTGCTACAGTCTCTAACCCATACAGCAGAGCTGCCCTCAGTACTGTCTTGTGCACCTTTCCTTTGATTCTTGCTGACACCCTTCTGTCACACAACACTCCTGACACTTTTCTTCACCCACTCCAACCTGCCTGCACTCGCCTCCTCACCTCTTATCCACACTCCCAGTCACACTGGACGGTTGATCAATAAAAGGTCATGATCAATAAAAACAGAATTAAAGGAGGGTGTACTTTCTTTATTTCCTCTTACTGAATGCCGTGTAGCATTTAAAACAAACAATGCATATTTCTTCCTATTTCCCCTACTTTTTTTGACTTTTGCTTTTCTCTATATTATTTGTAGTCGGCGCTGGGCGATACAACATAAATATTTGATCATACTACTTAAAGACTTTCCTGTGATACAAACTGTGTATCATGATGTACTGTAGGTTGGCTAACAGCAAAAAAAGTTGAATTCTTTTAGAAAATGAAATTTAAAAAACAGGAAAAAGTTTAACAGTGAAAATAAAGGAACAAATCTGTAACAAATTTAAAAGATAACTAGAAAACGACATTAAATCTAGTGATTTTATATTTTTATTCTTATCCCTCTTTTTCTACTTATTATTAATTATTTTTATTATTTAAAAAAACTTTTTTAAATCATTTTAGCACAAGGGAAAAGAAATGCAGCTTTTAACGAATCTCCTAGTATTTAACTTGGTAAGAATTTTCTACATGAAATCTAGGTCAGTAAAGACTAGCAGCTGCATGACTGATAGCCAGCCATAATTATAAATGGGCCGAACTAGCAACACACTCTCTGATGTGATTAGTCTTCTGATAGGAATAGGTCACTGGTGTAATAGGGGGTATGGGCAGAAATAGATGGCCAGCTGTAATTACATCTTGAATAATTTGTTGTTTATCATGTTGGCATCTCTCTAAAAGCATTATTTACAAATTTAAGTTGTCGTGGCTCTTTTTTCAATGCTTTTAATGTTCAGACTAATGTTTAACATTAGTGAGTTCATTAAAAAGTAGGACGGAGTAAAAGACAAAATATATATGGTGAGTTGTGTGGATTTAAGCTTATCATGCTGTCACTATAACTGAAAAGCCCTCAGTGTGCTGTGATGTGACAATGATATGTGCAAAGCAGCTAGATTAAAAGAGAGATAAAAAAAAACTCCCCGGACATATTTTATGGTTAGGGTTAGGGCTAGGATTATTTATATTATCGATTTAAGACCGTTTTGGTTAATAAACGTGTGTATGTGAGACATGTCGTTATGCAGATGTGGCAACGGTGCAGTTATCTGTGCTGCACTAAATGTTTGCCCATGTGACTGTTAATGCATAATATCATAGCTGACATTTTGTGCGTGAGTCGAACACATAGAACTGAAAAGATGAAGGCTGAAGAGTTGCTGAGAGGATTAGCAGCAGAGAAAGAATGAAAAAAAGAGAAAAGTTGATGCTCAGCAGTAGCATTGTTCAATTTCAGTATTTATCTTGGGATATTCGGAGCTCAGGATGGATATCTGGCAAGATTAGAAAAGGAGGAGTATTCTTTCCATGCCACAGCAAACGACTTAAACCCCAGACTCTACTGTATTTGCAAACCCTGCCAATGCTGTTCTGTTGCTCATCTGCCCTTTTTCCGGATTACTCAGGTGAGTTATATGCTCAGCTCAAGTCTGCTATACTGTATTGAACATGGGTTTTGTGTGCTCAGTGCAAGCACCCCCTGCTGTGACTTGTTGATTTTTTCAGGTCAGCCATAACATGGTTTGTCAGTCTCGGATCAGTGCATTTTCTGCGCCAGCAGCCAGAGATTTTCTTTTGGAGTGGCTGAAAAAGTCTTATTAAAGAAGCATGGTTAGGGGGATTAGCTATGGTGTTAATAGATACAGAATCAGCTTGTCTCTCTAGCAGAGGCTGAGGCAGAGGTTGGGGACTTAAGCATGTCTCAGCATTCTGTATCAGGGGAGGCAGCAGATTCCCCAAATACAGGTTTGGTCTAAAGTGCTTGCAATAGATTTACAATTGGTCTGACCAGACAATTCCATTGCCGCCTTGTGCAAAGAAATGGCGCCTGAGGCTGCCCTCTGTGAAAATCTACTTGGCTAAGGATAGTCTAGTGGTGTGCTCAAATGGCAAAGTGTCCTGCCAGATGCTTTACCACCTGGCCTGGGGGCCAGTTCCAGTGCCAGAGCAATAGGATTCGAAAGCAAGGCATGGATACAACTGCTGGGGTTGAATATAGCTGCTTTAGGTGTGCTTGTTCTTGCCCATTTTCTGCATAGCAAGCCAATTGGCCTGTATTTATTGCCTAACTTGCAATGTTATCTTTTTACAATTGCCCCTTGAGACAGGACTGGAGGGAAAATCATTTGTAAACATGTTTGCTAATAAATAAGGTGAAAATAAAAGACCAAAAACATGTGCCTGCAGCCGAGCGCCGGTGACATTAATGTGTTTGGAGTGATTATTTACCTTGTTTATTTTGTTGCCATATTTTATTATCTCCTCTAAAGTAATTGAATATAGGCATACTACTTTTATTGTTAGCCTTTCTAAAAGTGATAATTGAATAGAGAAAGGCTACAAATCCGTTTTGATGCTTTAATAGCACTGAAATGATTTTCTACAGGCTTTGCAGACGTATTTTTCAGAAGCAGATGGCACTATAAACAACTGTTTTAGATTCTTCTCTCCAAATCGCCACAGCGTATGAACCGACATAAACGTCCTACTTAACACTCAGGCACTGCTCAGTGCTAAGCAGCAGATAACTGTATTCTACAGCGATTCAGCAATAAAACTATTTAGAAATATTCTGCATAAACTGGTATAGCTGGAAGCTCTGCTCTAGTGGACAATCCTGCTCTTGGATCCTTTCACCGGAGATCTGCAGGAATACAATAAAGCTGCTGCGTACTACATGCACTTAAGCCGCGGTATCTGCCTCTGTTTTAATTTCTATGTACTTGAGCAGACAGCGCCCACCATCTTGCAATCTACTTAGCCAGGCGTTGTCATCTCGATTCAGCAGGCACTTCATCTTCTGCTCATTTGGCAGTCTGAAAAAAGCATTACAAACCTGTTCCGGGTGGCCCCTCATCCACTTACAGCTCTTAACAGTCACTGAAGTCTGCTGCAACCCAGGGAATTTGTTATTCCGGAAGGCCCTGCGGAAATCAGGCGAGTACCAGGGTGCACTGTGTCATCCCTGTCGTGGTTGAGGCATATTTAGGAACGGTGGAGGTTCTAAATCACAGCAAGCGAATGAGGCAACGTGGATGATGAATGGCGGTACTGTTACACAGAGGCAGGCACCTTTGCCTGGCCTCTCCCATTTTATGGAAATGGATCTGGAACTGTTTGGCTCAGTGAGCCATGCTCCCTAATGAGGACAAAGAACGGCTGGCTTTGACTCTCTCCACCTGTCTAGCTATTAGGATTGATTCTATTGACTTCCAGCTGTCAGTCAGCATGGTTTCAAAAGACAATGGGCCCGTTTACCTGCATTTCCTGCTGTCATGGGAGGAAAGATCAACTCTAGCCTTCATGGCACAAACGCAGAGATTTGAAAGGGCTTATTGGGCTTTTATGTTAAATCTCTGGAAAGATATTTCCTCTAGGAGGTAAATACTTATTATCCACCAGCGATACAATCAGTTTTATTGGTTTTTCGGTGACATTTTGGCAGTACAGATGTGTTCAGTGTGATTCTAATATTGAATCTGGAAGAGAGTGCATTGGAGAAGCCATTTCAACTATGCGTCTTTCTTTCTTTCTTTCTTTCTTTCTTTCTTTCTTTCTTTCTTTCTTTCCCTCTTTTCTTTTAAATCTCTCTTTCTATGCTCCCCTCTGCTACCAAAGGCCAGGCTTCAAAAGAGCACATCAAACCACCTGCCTCTGCGCTTAGCGACGTTATATTTCATGCACAAACGCCACGGCCGCAGCCTGAAGAAGTTGTCTTCTTCAAAGGTCACTTTCTCCCATCTTATTCAGGGGCTGCAATGTCAAAATTCTAAGACAAAATACACAAAAAATCACCACGAATCCAGCCACTGTTGCAGCCAATTAGAAGCTCTGCATATTATCTCTCAATCCAATCCATGCAATGCGAAGAGGTCGAGCACTGCAATGTTGTTATCATGAATCGTCCTGAAGTTGTAATTTGCGTCACGTGTGACGTAATTCGCGTTGACAGTAGCCGCATGCATTCCGTCAAAATCAACTCTTGTCAAGCAGATCACCCATTGTGAGCGGCGCTCATTGCTCATACCGTGCCAATCGGCTCCTACAGAGTGACACAGCTGACACCATGCAAAGTGGCCCGGTGAGATTTATGAGGGCTGGAGAACAGGCTGACTGACAGCGCTGCAAGCTCCGAGATGACTTATAACACTCGTGGATTCACTAATCACCAGATGGCAAAGTGTGATATCATGGCCGTAACCTCAGCTATGTTGAAGAATCTTGAACGTTCATGCAAGTCATTTATTAACTTCAGAGTAAACAGTAATCCCAATGTATTTACAGACAAAGTTAAGATTAAGATACTTAGGGTTATGAGGCTTAAGTCCTGCCTCGAAAGGTACAGAGCATCTAGCTCATGTGTGGATGTGTGTGTGTCTGTGTGTCTGTGTGTGTATGTGTAATCACATTCTAAAATTGGCCCCTCTACATCTGCTACATATCAAACATTATTCCACAATTATTAAGCTGGAGTTTATGTCTCATTCAAGAATCACATTTTCTTTTTTTTTTAATATCAAATAATGAATGCATGAAATAGAAATGTGTTTACTTTGTATTCAACCTTTTCACTGTGCCTTTCTTCTGTTTTCAGTGCATACTATTTGGGACGCAGCGACATGCTGCACATGTGTCTTGTTTTAAATGCTGTCTCAGAATGTTAGTAGTAACTAGATGAGAAGATCAGGTGCTGGAAGAACAAAAGCATCCAGTTTGAACTAGTCAGGTGTTTTAATGGTTTTAATCCAGTTCCAAGTTCAAACCTGCTTGATGTGAATCACCAAAAGAGGCTTCTGATAACACTGACATGACTAATCACGCTTCCTGTTCCACACAGAACTTTTATTTCTCTCTCTTACTCTTCTCTCCGTCATATTTATTCTTTCTCTTGTTCTCTGTCTGCTTTCAATTGTTTTAATGTCCCATGCCTCACCGGTACAGGAAATCTTCCATCCTTTCATTCATTCTCCTCACTCCATGCATCGTCTCTCTTGTGTGAGATACGTGTCAGCCAAGAATTGTCAGTATTAAACACATGCCTTATCACAGCTCTCTCAGATACCAGATAAGTCACACAAGTCCTAAGGTACAGGCAAACGGAGGAAGGAAAAAAACAAACAGCAGCACCTACAAAGGACATTTTGTTCATCTGGCAGTGTTGTTAATTAGCCATGACCGTTTCTACATAAGTAGGCGTGAATGCGATATGAAGACCCCTCTAGTCTGCAGGAGGACGGAACAAGCGTGCTGTTTGTCATTTGCGATTTTTCTTGAGGATTTTGAATTTTCTGTCTGCAGTAGCCATGGTAACCAGAAATACCATATAATTGTTTGACTGTGAGCCCAGTAGCTCTCTGCAAGCACTAGGAGCCAAACAACCACCAGACCTAAGAGAGAGACAAAGAGAGAATCATGTCTGTCAAAACAGAGCCCTTCAGCCCTTTTCAACCATGGCTGCCTGCGTTTTTGTTTTTTTTTCCCCTGTCACAATAGCATTTCATTAAACGCTCAACAGTCCCTTTAGTGCATTATACGCTATGCTTAGATTCATGCAGAAATAATTATTGAATTTCTAGACATGAAGATGAATCAACGGCAGCACGAATTCTCTGTGACTAAACTGCTTTTTTTCACCACTAGCACCGCAGCAGATAATCGCATCGTATTCCATGACTGAGAAAATCTTTTTGCTCCCCTACTGGGGCTTGCACCTCCATGTTCTTCTACTACAGCGATTTGCTATAATAAGATCTAGAGGATGCGTTAAATTTAAACGTCATAGCATCACAAGGCGGCAACAGTATACCTTGGCAATGCGAACAGTTCAATTCTGACTCTACACACGGCTTCATCTGTTCATACCTTTTTGCTGAACGTTATTAGTTTGTTATGAGAGGCAGATCAGGCAGCCATGTTAGTGTGGCTGGTATCTGGGAGGGTCGAGTGTTGAGCTTTTCTTTGCTGTGTGTTAGGGCTGAGAGAGCAGGTTTAACCGTAGCCACTCTTGCAGACATACGAGATACCGGTGCCAAACCTGTGATGGTCTACATTCACGGAGGCTCCTACATGGAGGGCACAGGCAACATGATCGACGGCAGCGTGTTGGCCAGCTACGGCAACGTCATCGTCATCACGCTCAACTTCCGGGTCGGCGTCTTAGGTAAGTCGCTTTTGTTTGTTTTGGGGATCCAAACAGCTTAAACATGAGGGATTTTTTCTTGTATACTGTACATTATAATGTTGCACAATTATTGAACATGTTTTTAAGTGAACTGAACACACATTGAAATGAACACACATTTAAATGAATGAACACACCATTTCTTTTCCAAGACATTTATTTATTTATAGCCCTTTTTTTATTTGACTATTAATTTCCATACAGCCAGATTTTGTTCCTCCTCCTTTCGGTAAAATATTAAGAAAAGGGAATTCTAACATATATTATAAACAGCTCCTCAGAAGCAGTATCACGATTATAATTCATTAATATTGACTTGTTGAATATTTTAATAGGCAGACTTTATACAGACTGGGTCCTTCATGGCTCGAGCATGTCTGAGCACATATTAAAGTTTCTCTTTTGACTTATTTTTCATGTAAATATAAGCAGCTTGAACAACTGTTACCTTTGCTTCAGGTTGCTTAATGCTGGAGAAAGCTTGTTTGTGGAAACTATAAAAGCAAGACCTTGAATATCAGTAGAAATCTATTCAACAGAAGCTTTGTATGTACGTATATGTTAATATATGTTTATGTGTTATCTGTAAGCTTCGCCTGCAGCACTGCAGACCGCTGCCGGAGACTCAATAATTATTTTTTTTCTCCTCTACCAATTTCTTCTTTTTTGATGTTGTTGCTTATAGCTTGTTGAAAAGTGTAATTTTAAGCATGCCTGGGCAAAGCTTTTTCTGTCTATCTGAAAAACTATCACAGCTATCACACAAAATAGTCCACTCTGAACAATCACAAAAAAAAGGCTCGAAAATGTTTTACCCGTGTCTCGGAACAACAATTAAGACTCGACGGCGCCTTCTAAATAATGTATCTACTGATAAACTTTGCCGATTACTTAATCAAACATGCAGATGTTATGTACTGTGTTGTGCACTATGTAAATAAAGATATAATTAGGTTTAAGAAATAAGAATGAGTGGAAGGTAGAGCCGGAGACAAGGAAGCAGGTCCATAAACCCGACTGCAGGAAACCCCAGCGCCACCAGCCAAGCACCCCCTCCACCTCCCTCTCCACCACCACTACCTCCTCCCTACCTTTATACACTGCAGATGTCATTGAAATTCAAGGCAGAGTGCAGCATTTCAAGCAGAAATAAATAAAGAAGTAAAGAAATATAGCAGTATTAATGCAGAATGAGCAGTCTTTTAATTAGGCAGCTTAGAAGGATGAGCAGGAAATAATTGAGGCTCAGAGAGTTAGACAATATAATGAAGTGAAAAAAAAAAAACAAGGCAATTCGAATGAAAGTGACATACACAGCTTTAATGTTGCATGCCACTGGTTTTAAAGATTCTCCTGGTAAAGGTGTTGGTTTGAGTAAGCCCATTAAGCTTGGCCTGAATCTACAATTATAACAGGTGAAAACAGCAAAGCCTGCAGGTTATGATTTACTGATATGCAGCACACCGGGCATTATTTATCGAGCTGGATAGAAATAAACGTTTGGATGAGTATTTACACAAGCTTCGGTGTTCAGTGTTCTCGAAAATCTGTAATTTTTGGAATTTCCTTCTTATGCTGTATGTCTTAGAGCATACCTTTACGCATAAGAAGATTCATTTAATGCCAATACATTTTTCTGTTATAAATCACAATTTATTATTCATTCATTCATCTTCTACCGCTTATCCGAACTACCTCGGGTCACGGGGAGCCTGTGCCTATCTCAGGCGTCATCGGGCATCAAGGCAGGATACACCCTGGACGGAGTGCCAACCCATCGCAGGGCACACACACACTCATTCACTCACGCAATCACACACTAGGGACAATTTTCCAGAGATGCCAATCAACCTACCATGCATGTCTTTGGACCGGGGGAGGAAACCGGAGTACCCGGAGGAAACCCCCGAGGCACGGGGAGAACATGCAAACTCCACACACACAAGGTGGAGGCGGGAATCGAACCCCGACCCTGGAGGTGTGAGGCGAACGTGCTAACCACTAAGCCACCGTGCCCCCCAATTTATTATTACTTTTTTTTATTATAAAAGTATAAATGGCTTTATAAGGGCTTCCCTTGCCCTTGGTTTGCGTCCTGACTTTTTTCCTGTATTGTTAACGGTAGTCTCGCTCATGTTTCCTGATTCATTTGTTTTCTGTTCACTTCCTAATTAGTCTGTGTATTTAAACCTTCGTGATTGTGTGTTCACATTTTCAGCACTTTACCTGCCTGTCATTACCGAGCCTTTGTTCTGTGTTCCCATTTTCTGGTTCTTGTTATTATTGTTTTCTCGATCACGCTCTTGTATTGCAGTCTCTTTGTTGATCAGCTCCATTTGCAACTCGACATTATGACAAGCGAATACATTTTTAGTTACACATGTAAATCAAATAAAACTTTTGTGAAATCCGGTCATTTCATTTTAATTCTATATGCTTTAATTTACTTTTCAATATGAGAATTTGAGAATGGTGCTGAAAGCGAAGGAGGATGGTGCATGGCTTAGCATATAAATTGATTCTGTTTGCTACGACATCTTCTTTTAATGCTGTGCAACGCTTTATTAGAGCAAGCACTAAGTGACAGATAAGTGACTGATCTGGTCTGTTTCAAGCCTCAGTGTGTCACATCCTCTCGAACGCGCTGTGGCCGAGTCACTTCCTGTAGACACACGTCCTCTGCTTTTCTAACACGGCATCGGGGAAGGACGTCTGGCTGAGAGTCTCACAGGCTCTTTACTTTGAATCGAAAGAAATAACAAATTTAAAAAAATAAACGTAGCAGTTTCAAAAACATTTCCTGCTACGGTGATTTTTTTTAGTACAATATTAAACAAATGTTAATACATCTGTGCAGTAATCATGCAAATAAGTGTGTACACAGCAAATTTCTGCATTTGAATATTCTAGAGTTTTTATAAAGAGTTAGATTTGGGAGTTTATTTTCTCACTTAGACTACAGGTGGTGTTTAAAGGTACTCTAAAGCAGTGTAATATTTTGGTGTTCATGCACTGGGTTTTGAGGAACCTGATTCAGTTCCTCCTGGTATTGTTTGGTCTACATCTTTCCCACACCCAGTTGCATTATCTTGGAATTTGTTGTGAGAAAGGTAAAGGTGCCATTTTATTTAATTAACCTATTTTTTATGCTGTGAGGGATTTTTAGAGAATGCTAATCTTATTTGAAAGTAGTAGCTCAGTGGATAATGTGTTGGATTACGAATCAGAAAATTGAATCCCAGGTCCACTAAACTGCCTGCCTTGGGCCCCTGATCAAGGCCCTTAACCCTGAATTGGTCAGTTGTATAAATGTAAGTCACACTATTTTTTATTTATTTTTTTATAACCAGAATCTATTTATAACCCATCTATTGTTATAAACAGAATCTAATCTAATCTGTTTTTTAGGGGTTTTTTTAGACTATGAAAGGGTTATTATTAACATAAACTCTAGTTAGAAGTTTTAAATCCTGAAAAGAGCTGAAAAGTCAATTGAAATGTGTTCGTTTAACTTGGTGCTAGAGTATATTCTATGCTCACGCATGTACACTCAAATGTAGTTGGAATAAACTCACACTGAATTCATTTCAAATGTCAGAATTTGCTAAAGGATGCTAAGTATCTAAAAGAATAGACAATTTAGAAGATAGATAGATAGATAGATAGATAGATAGATAGATAGATAGATAGATAGATAGATAGATAGATAGATACAGTAGATAGATAGATAGATAGATAGATAGATAGATAGATAGATAGATAGATAGATTGATTGATTGATTGATTGATTGATTGATTGATTGATTTGTATAGCGCTTTTAACAATGGACATTGTCCCAAAGCAGAACATAATAAATATCATATAAAGTACAAAAAGTTTAACATTATACAAAGATTTAATATTAATATTAGACTTATATCAAAATGCATTTGTATTTATCCCTAATGAACAAGCCTGAGGCGACTGTGGGGAGGAAAAACTCCATTAGATGGAAGAGGAAGAAACCTTGAGAGGAACCAGACTCAAAAGGGAACCCAAAACTATTTAGGTGACACTGAAGGGTGTGATTATAACCTGTTATTAACACCAGACAGTGTTATTATAAATAATGTCCTTTCTATATTCATATACAGTCTTCTACAGTTTCCTAGTGCACGCTTCCAAAATATTGCGTCTGAAATATTTTTCATAGTTGTTCATTTGTCTGATTTTGCTTGATTGACATCAGAAATGTGGCACCAGACTTATACCTGTTAAACATTTATGTATTTAGACAAGCAGGTACTGAAGTGGATACTGTACACACGTGTATTTGTATAATACGTACCATTTGTATAACACGTAACATTCTATAACAGCGCATAGATCCTTAAGTAAAGTAGTTACTTTGTACTGTAGAGTTTGCTGCTAATTACACAGTTATTGGAGACACAATAAACTGGGATAGTGATTTGCTGTGATTTGACTGTTGTGTAGGTTCAGTGTTATTAGTGCTGTTAGTTCTTTGTGAATGTTTCCGATGCATTTCGGCATTTAGGTGGAAACGAGTGGGAATGTCTGTACAGTATATTTCCCCAGGAAAAAAGAAAATACTTACAGCGTGTAATTTAGCATTTAATTGCGTTGGTCTTTTCTCGCATCAATTATTTAACAGTCCGTTGCCTAACTAACTGCACCTCTGCTTCATGCCATAGTTATTTTAGAAGTTTCTGTCTCTGTCCTCGTACTCTAAAGCACTTTGAACCCGAGCAGGATAATCACATCATCATTTTTCAATCTAGGTTATGTGGCTTCAAATGTCACTGAGTAGAATATAAGCTATTGACAGTAATGAAGATCTCTGTACCATCCTGCATTTTTTTTCTTCTGCAGTTGTGCTTGTGTTATTCCTATCTGATAGAAACAGTAATTATTGCTTCAAAGGGTCATCCCCTCTCTCTCCTGGGGCTCCATTTGCAAAGCTTTAGATCTGAGCCCTTCCTCATTTAGATGAATGAGAATTCATTACAGGTTTAATGTTTAATTATAAAAGTCGGGACATTGGCAAGACCCACATGCTAGGATGTGACATATGGAAATCAGAAGGCTCCTGAATTCTGAAGCTGGAAACTAAGGAGCCTAGTTTGTTTACAGAACTGCTTTTTGTGTGTGTGTGTGTGTGTGTGTATGTGTGTGTGTGTTGCAAAGGACATGTTATTAGAGTTTGTTGGAGTATTTGGTTGGTTCCCCAAAAAAAAAATGCTTTATTTACATATATTTTAAAAGCCTAAAAGCTAAAGGCAATAGGTTTTAGTTTGAGACACTGAGCACCTTTGCTGAGGTCTGAATTCGAGTGTGATTGTTTCTGGCATTCCGCAGCATCCTGGTGTATTTGTCTTTATCTTCACAGCATAATCACATCCATGCAGGGAGCAAACATCATGATCATTGTTTGTTTGTTTTATTTTAATTATTTTAGTGTTATTATACTCAGCAGGGTATCTCACCATCGTCTTCTGTGTTCTACAACATTCCATTGCCTCTCATGGTACACGTGTGTTGTGGAAACTAATGATGTCTTCATCAACTAAAACACATGCGCAGGTTGCTTTACTTCCTGAACAAGTGCGGATCTGAGTAGGAGTTGCGTTTATATTCGCGGGAACTCAGACTCACACCATTTCCTACAGGTTGTCTCGGGTTCGGTGTGTGCACGTTACAGTATATAACACATGTAACTATAGTCCTGGGTTGCAGTGTGTCTATAATAATATGTAATAAGCCCCAGTCACACAGAAGTATCTTATATCACTGCTCTTCACAAATATAATTAGTCCCTGCTTCTCCAGAGCATGTCAATTTTCAGCTCCTATGGGGGAGACATAATTACTGTTTCCGTACGTATTAAAAATTAACAATGGCTGCTGCTCTTCCTCTCCAAGGTGAGTCGTTTGGCTTTTGTTAGACGCCTGTTGAAGATGAGTAGTGATTCATGACATTCAGTTCACAGTCATACTCAACACTGGGGGAAAAAATAATTTTAAAATGTGGCAGCTTAATCAATAATAAGGTCCTTGACATTAAGCCATTATACGGGGAACATTGGAAGTGGTTGCCAAGGCTGCTAATAGAGCTGCCGCTTACTTGCGGTTTTAGCCATTGTGTAAAAGTACCGCCAGTGTCTCTAAGCGGTTTGTAGTCTTTCGTGGAGGCATGGCAGAGAAATCAACATTATCGAACGCGCATATGTAAAATGGCCATGAGATGCTTTCTGGACTTGGACTATCTGTGATGAATTGCCATAGTCATTGAGTGGGTTTGCTCATTCTTACATTCTAACAAAAAAAACAACCTTTTCACCCTATTAATGTCAGGGAACGAGGATCAGCATAATGCTTTTCAGACACCTTCTTCAATCCCTCCCTCCTTCCCTCCCCCTACCTGACTAGCTGGCACAAGCCTTCTGCAAATTAAATTTTGTAACTT
Organism: Tachysurus vachellii; assembly: GCF_030014155.1. Taxonomy (NCBI): domain Eukaryota; kingdom Metazoa; phylum Chordata; class Actinopteri; order Siluriformes; family Bagridae; genus Tachysurus; species Tachysurus vachellii. The sequence continues at coordinate 18,134,869 of NC_083472.1, forward strand.
TCACCATCCAGCTTGCAGCAAGTCTCTGAACTGATGTCAATTGCTAAATAAGATCACCTGTTTGTGTATGGATTTTCTTTGTCTGTTCCACACGGCACAAGCAATTCCTAATGCACTGTCAAGCAGATACTGTCAGAGATTTGATGGATCAGACGTTTAGCAGAAAGAACTGTCTGTTTTATATCTGGAGCAGAATCAGCTGGACTAAAAACATTGCATAATTGTTTCACTCGTATTAATTATGCATTTTTATCCTTTTTAGGGATCGCACTGGCTTTCATACTCATTTGGAATTTAAATTTGTGCTATTTGTTTTTCCCTTTATCAACCGAAAATTTCTAACCTTATTCCTAGAGTTAGAAGATTAAACCTTCTGAAGATGGTGGTCATTATGTTCTGTATATTTAATGCTGTCTTGTAGTGACAACATAATGATTTCTTTGTCTTCATCAAAGCTTTGAGTCAACAAACTGGGTTTTTTAGCAAACCTCAAAGCACCTACATGCCAAGCAACTTCAGTATAAAGTGGAACATTTAAACATTTATGCTTGTCTCTTAAAGCACTTGAAACTGTAGTGTGTACAAATAAAGAGGGTACAATGGGCTGTTTGTGTGTGCTTGTGTGTGTGTGTGCGTGTGCGTGTGTTTGTGTGTAAAGCCTTTGCTATTGATCACTTGCCCTTTCCTAATGAACAAAACTGGCAGTGTTTGTTTGATATCTTCATTTGATGTCTTGCATTTTAAAGTAGATGCAGACAGTTTATTGTCGATTAAAAAAAAAAAAAAAGATTGTGGAAGTTTGACCATTTGGTCCGTTTAGTTACACACCATAACACACACGCACACACACACACACAGAGCAAAGCACAGAGATGTAATGAAATAGCTGCAAACAAAGGAATGTAGTCATAAAAACTAAAACAACCAGCTATAATCTTTTTATTCATTATTCCTCATAATAGAATTATAATGGTGTTGATCCAGTGAACTTTATAAGAGGACGCTGTGGTAAATCTGAATAAAAAATTATGTTTATCTATGAATTTTCTTGTATTTTTAAGTACTTCAGTGGTAAAAAAAATTATTTTAAAGTTTAACATCCTGCCATCTCTAATGCTACGTTCGCACATACAACGACAAAGCGAGCGTAGACATGAGCAACAGCAACGCATGGTGACTAGATGTGGGCATGTCCAGCAACGTAACACACTTCATGTAGATATGAGAGTAAAGACAGTAAAGCTCTTGTGATCTGTAGCAAAGAGAACACACTGGATACATATGAACACTCCTGAATTTTATATACAAACACTTTCCCTCCAAAATGATTTATTTATAAGAAAACTGATTTGTTGTTAAGTGGCATGCTAGCTGTACCACACACTGAGAAACGGTATCGCTATGGCAACGGTAGTAGAAAAGCTGCATGTGTGAATGTAGCTTAATGGTAATAAACAGATGGACACATACAGTAAAACACACTTAACTAACATGGATTTAAATGTCTTGACTGCTGTGTTTGTTAAACTGATTAGAAATTAGACCAAAAAAAAAGATGTAATAAAAAGAAAAATGTTGCAGTTAAGATTTCTAAAAGTGGACATATTAAAGTATACACTGCCAAAATGAGATCTTAGTAAGACCCAATCTGTTGCCACCAAGTCCTCTCACTGTAATTTCCCTTCAGTGGAACTAAAGCTCTGGCATTAACATGTGTCCTGGAGACAAGCTGTCATGCACGTTTATTACATCAGTCTTCAGCTGCATTTATTTTCAGGCAGAAATGTACCGCAAATCCTATCATGTACCTTTTTTGATCGTTTCAAACATCTTATTCGTGCCGTCTGCTAACAAAAAGTATAAATGCATGAGAATGAACCTGTGAAAAGCAGCTGCTTTCGTCTTATGCCATTAGCTTAGAGGCAGAGAGTTCTGCCATTCAGTGCAATTTCCAAACATTCTCACAATGATTACAGCTTTTCCAACGAGGGCAATGATGCAGTCGTTCAGACGAACTTTTGTTTCTGTCCAGGACACATCGAGCATAACAAATGCGATGTAGCTGCATGTGTCCCAGACCTCTGAGTCACAATGTGTCTGACATTTGACCCTTGCATTTCAGCCTGTTTTTAATGCCAGGTGTGAACGCGGCCTAAGGAGCCGTAGACGTGGTGGAAGATCTTCACTGAACATACGTGTGGTGAACTCAAATTGATCTAATATTTCCTATTATAATGGGACCATAAGCTTATTAACCATTTAAAAAAAATTCAAGCTTTAAAACTTCTTAATGTATGTTCAGACCTTTTTCTTCTATCTAGAAATAAATGCTTAAGATTAGCAAATTTATCTGCAATGTTTAAAAGTAGATTTAATAATTATGCGTTTCAATTATTGTGTGAACTTATAATAGGAGATGCCAGATAGGTTTGATTACATTCAAGAGTAGTTTTATATTAAAAATTAATTACATTGTTTTATAATTATATAATTCAATTATGTAATTATATTTTTTATTAAAGAAAAAATAAAATAAAAAAAGGACAGAATTTGCTTTTATTTCGAGCCTCCTGCTGTTGCTTTAGAGCCGAATGTTGTGTCCTACTTTCTCTATACATAGAATTATCAAATGTTTAAGCCTGGAAAACTGACACCATACTGGTGCTCTTTTTCAATGCCACTTCTCTGGATGGAAAGGTGGATATGAGATAACTCAGACTATACCAGAACATAACATAATTAGCATTATTGCCTTTGAGGATACAGATACTGTTTACTTACTGGTGCAACAGCAGGAGATAATGCTTATTATTCTTTGGTAGCTTCACTAAATCATCTTGGTTAAAACAATGATTTGGGGGGAGTGAAGTATTCTCTCTGGGATCGTCTATCAACATTTTGGTGTAATAACCTGCCTTCAAATCTTTGCCTCAGAGTGTTCATTACAAGCTTAAATGAAACCAATGTCTCAGAATGTGTACCGTTTAAGTTCTGTTCATTGCTCATCCCTCAGTGACTGGAATATAGAGCATCTTACCTTCTAGTGACCTTTCCATTAGGCTTTTATTCAACTCAAATGACAACGATGGCTGTTAGTCTGCTAAAAGGAATCTACTACTCTTTACAGTTTATTAGCAATGGCAGTTTTAGGTTAGCGTCTTTATGCATTTTTGTCTTTCTGTAGTTTTCTCGTGCACTGGTGTCATGATGTACAACATATAACATACAGGGTCTAGAAATAATCAGAGATTGGAGTTGCATGCTGAGGAGATAGAACATTTAGTTACAGTAAAACAGCAAAATGTTTTATTCCTCTTACACTACAATAATTTACCAAAGATTACAGAGTTCAGTTATTAAATATCCATCATACCATGCTGTTATAGCTCTTTTAGGAATGTCTAAGAAACATTATTTCAGGATACCATTTATTTAACAGCAGCTATAAAATTTTCTCACCACTTTGTTTTATTTTCTTGCTAATGATAAAAAAAAAGAAAAGAAAAGAAAACAGGCAAGAAACCAGAAAACCCAAATTCCTCTTTCTCTCATTTTACACTGATAAAAAATAACATTAAAAACCAGTGACAAGTGAAAAACATTAAACAGTATCTCGTTGCAGTGGCACCTGTTAAGAGGGGGAATATATTAGACTGCAAGTGAACAGTCAGTTCTCAAAGGAAAAAGTGTAAGGATCTGAGCGACTTTGACAAGGGACAGATTGTGATGGCTGGATGATTGTGTCTGTGTTCTCAGGATGTAGTGTTTAGTACCAAGTTAGTTAGGAAAAGTGGTCCTAGAACGGACAACAGGTGAAGTGAACAGGTGACAGTGTCATGGATGCCCAAGACATACTGATGTGATACCACAGAAGAGCTACTGTAGCACAAAAAAACTGGCTATGATAGAAAGGAGTTGGAACATACAGTACACATAATACAGCTTAGGATATATGGTGTGTATATATATATATATATATATTTATTTATATACATAGAATTGTTGGACTGTGTAATTATAATCACACCCTTCAGTGTCACCCAAATGATGTTGGGTTCCCTTTTGAGTCTGTTTCCTTTCAAAGTTTCTTCCTCTTCCATCTAAGGGAGTTTTTGCTCACCACAGCCACCTCAGTCACCTCAGGCTTGTTCACTGGGGATAAATACAAACACATTTAAATAGAAGTATAATATAATTTTTTGTATTATATTAATCTTCGTATAATATTATATTTCTTGTATTATATTTCTTATGTTCTGTAAAGGGGGGCACGGTGGCTTAGTGGTTAGCACGTTCGCCTCACACCTCCAGGGTCGGGGTTCGATTCCCGCCTCCACCTTGTGTGTGTGGAGTTTGCATGTTCTCCCCGTGCCTCGGGGGTTTCCTCCGGGTACTCCGGTTTCCTCCCCCGGTCCAAAGACATGCATGGTAGGTTGATTGGCATCTCTGGAAAATTGTCCGTAGTGTGTGATTGCGTGAGTGAATGTGTGTGATTGCGTGAGTGAATGTGTGTGTGTGTGTGTGTGTGTGTGTGTGTGTGTGTGTGTGTGTGTGTGTGTGTGTGTGTGTGTGTGTGTGTGTGTGTGCCCTGCGATGGGTTGGCACTCCGTCCAGGGTGTATCCTGCCTTGATGCCCGATGACGCCTGAGATAGGCACAGGCTCCTCGTGACCCGAGGTAGTTCGGATAAGCGGTAGAAGATGAATGAAAATGAATGATTGAATGTTCTGTAAAGCTGCTTTGAGACAATGTCCTATTGTTAAAAGCACTAGGCAGATGAATTTGAATTGAATTGAATATACTGTATTTCCTCACAAAAAACTTCATGGTATTAGTCATTATCTATTTTCTTTCTTACTTTAATGGCATGGTTTTTAAATCCTGGTTTTTTATGTTGAATATCCACCATAAAAAAGTCCCTGTTAGTGATCTGCTACTACAAAAACAGCAAGATACAAGAACATATTCGAACAAGAACATTAGTATACTACACGGCACTGCTGCCAGATCTGTTGTAAATTATTCAACACTTTCCAACCAATCATGTTCAGAAATTAAATCAATTCTGTTTTTGTGTATATCAAATACAGATTTATATGCAGTTTGTATTCTTTTTGCCCAACAGGAAAAGCCAAAATCTTATGTAGTATTTCATAAGTGATGAAGGATAGGACCCAAATATAGAAGCCTCTTCTGCTGTTTTTGATCTCCTGCTACATAGCAGTGTTTCCTCAACACTTTGCATTGCAATCTGAGCTGTGTGACAGGACAGGGACATTTTCTCTATGATGGATTTCACCCAATCTGCATTGCAATGCTTTCTTCCATGCAAGCAACCGGCTATATCGAACTATTTCATTTTCATCATCAAAATGTTTAGTTTTCTCATCGCTCCAGAGGTGAGAAGCAAAGAGTCATCTTCATGCACACATACAGACAGCAAAAAAAAACCTTCTACGTACTCTAAAGATAATATAGTTCAAAGATCCGTATATAACATCCGGCAACTATTGGGATTAGAGTTGTCCTGGAGCTGATCAGAACGCTGTGAATTGTATGGATCTGGTTTTCTATCGGGTTCTTTAATGTCTTACTGCAATCTATCTGACTTTGTAATGTCTTTGCAATGAAATATTTACTGAACGGGAAAAAAATTGCTCTGAAAGTGGAACTGAAGGAGACTCATTATAAATGAGTAAATGCTTGTAAATAATTGTTTTTAGTTTAGTCAGACTGCAGGACATCCTATTCAAAGGTAAATGTTTTTGTATATTTGTATATTGATGGCATGAAGGTGGTGATTCATTATCGATATGAGCAGCTGTGACAATAATGTCACCTTTAACTCACAGGTTTATACCGATGCACTCCTACTAATATGCTATTGTTTCTGTTGTAATGATTCATTCAAGGGGACTTGACATGATGGACACTACACATAATCTGTGGCTTATAATAAACAGATTAATTAATACGTTATTTAACAAAGAAAGACATACGCTTGATTTGGTGAAGCTTTGTGTAAAGACAAAATATTTTGTTTTCTAGGTTTCTTTGGAACATAATATGCTTTGGGGTTTGTTTTTGAGAGAGAGAGAGAGAGAGAAAAAAAGAGGTTGATGAGGTCAAATCTAAGTATCAGTGAAAGACTATGATGTGTCTTTAATATGTTTCAACTTGTCAGCACTGGATATTTGCAGTGGACTAGGAGGAATAAAACGCTTTGTTGTTATTAGAAAATCAGCTTCAGGATGGTAACAGTAAGTCTTTCAGATCAGCTTCATGTCAGGCCGTATCACTGAACCTCATCATTGATTATTTTCCAACAGCAGCACATCCCCAAATGTTTTATTCTTTACTTAAAACTTCATTTCATTCCCTGTAGCTCTAGGTTCTTGTTTATAGTCTGATAGATCTAGTTCGGTTGATTCCTAGTATCTTTTCATGTATATTTTTGCCCTCACTGAACATTCTGTCCTGTCTTTTTTTTATGCCCATCCTTCCTGGAGGGGTTTTTTTTTCTCAAATTGTAAATACATCATGACTTGCGCCCTCAATGAGACAGATGCAGAAAGTATCAGATGGAATCTTTTCAAAGAAAAATAATGGCCTTCTCCGAAGACAGATGAAGCATTATGGCAGATGATTCAACGGCAACCAAAGAAAAAAAAAGTGATGTTCCAATCCATCATTTTTTTTTCTTTTGCCTGATTCATTTGTATTTATGTGGGAAGAGGAGAGTATTTGTCCATCATCCGGTGCATTCTGGGTCGAAAATGCACTACCTAAGGAGAGTTATATTGGCTCATTGGCCAACTCAAGCTACTTGTCTTGTCAAGAGATTAATCATGCTCTGGCCTTGCAGAGGAGAGAAGGTCAGGCTTCTTTACACGTGTGGGAGTCGAAATTGGCCACATTTGTGCTGCCACGAATGAAGGAAGTGGGAGTGGGAGATTGGCAAACAGCTTCAGATGTGGGAGCTGTGAGTGTGGAGGTAGGCGTGAGATTCACTCAGTCGCTCCAAATGACTCGGTAAGAAAGAGATGCAGAAACAATATGGGAGGCAAAGACATAGAGTGGATGTCATTATTCAAATGGAGAAGAGTGTCAGACATTATGGCACTCTTTGTTAGTGGAATCTATAGATCAGGGCTCTTCAGCTGGAGGTCCACCAACAGTCCACAAAGCAGATGTAAATCACTCAATTATTTACACATTAATAAGTAGAAGAGTTTTTGCAGACTGAAGCATGAAGTATGGCTAGTTCAAAAAGAATAGTTGAGGGCTTCAGAGTGCTGCAGCAGAAATGTGTTTGGGCTATTGATTGAAGATTATGAGTTTGAATCCTGACCATGCTACAGCCATCTCTGGCTGGGAGCCATGAAAGCAAAATTGGGCTTGGTCTCTGGGTAGAAGATAGAATACCATCTCTTCCTGTGAGTCAAATCCACACTGTACAAACCTGGGCTTCTGTGAGCTCATGTATGCAGAAGAAGGCAGACTTCTTTCCAGTCAGTTCGTCACGCTGCCCTACGACACCTGAATGAGCAGCGGTTTGACAATATGTATACTTCTGAAGGCTATGTGTTAGTCTTCAGTTTCCCCAGTTGCTAGTGGGAACTGGCAGGTAATTAAACTAAGAAGAAAAAAGAGGAAAAAACCCATAGTTGTCATATAGTCAGGTTTAGGTGCTTATTCAGTCCATTATTATCAAGGAATTTTCTTTAGACAGATCTTCACCATTTTAAGCTGAACTTTTGCTATAGGTTACTCTAGCTTTTTCGAGTTGTAACGAGGATTTAAAAAGACTGATGCTGCTTTTTACAGAGGCAGAGAAGGAAACTTGTCAAGAGCTGAACTTGGTTTGAACTTGTTATTTACTATGTCCATTAATACTTCAGAATATATATATAGATTTTTTTTTTTCATCCTCTGTGGTGCTACACAAACTAGTATCTACGATCCTTCTGAGGTCTACAAGGCAGTGATGGAGAACATTATTGAAATAAGATTTGCATATGCCACATTGACCTCATCCTGCTTTGCTTTAAACTTGCTGCCAGCAACGAAATCCTAAATGAGAACCCAAAGCATTTCTCTCAGTACTCCTTAATTTATAACTGGTTTCTCTCTAATTCTACATAATTCATGGGACAGTTAAAGAAAAAAAATATATCTGGAGCTTTAAGTCTACAAGCAAACATTTGGGGTATACAGACACAAACTCCCTGCGGTTCAATTTTATTTTCTTTTTTAGAATTTGCTTATGATCATACATTTATGCTTCTTTTTTCCTTATACGGTATCTGTAGCCTCAGGCAATGCCAATTTTCCCTATGTACACTTGTTATGAGTTTGTTTGGGATCCATGCTGCGTTCTTTTATGTGCAGGTCAGACATTTGTGGATCTAATCACCAGCAGTGTCCACAGAGAGTTTACCCCATGGCAGTGAGAAAATATCCACAGTGACTTTTGTAAATAGCTCCATGGATTGGGTTTTGTCCAGTGCATAGAGAAGTGAGGTTGACTCATGAATAATAATAAGGGGTTAATGCGCTGATGCATTTGAATGTGCCATTGGATCGGACTGCAGTGTATGCTTTGACATTCTGTTGGAGGAAGTGTCTGTCAAACCTTATTCTCCTAGAGCTCCAGGGTGATTGATTAGTGCAGCACATCCATGGGGATCTTGTAACAGCTATAAACCACAGATTTGAGGTTAGACAAGGGCAGCATCTATGTCCAATACTTAATTAACTGCTTTTAAATAAGATGCTTATTTGAAATATGAACCGCATCAATATTACAAACACAGAAGGTGTTTTAGCACACTGTTAATTTGCATGAGCTGAAAATTGAGGTTATTATCAAATTTTTGTTGTTTTTTTTTAACATATGAAAATCAGCTGGTAGAATATGAGTAAGCATTGAAATTGCCCAGTCTGTACCAAAACGACAGGTTGGTGAAGCTAATGAAGTGGACAGCTGAGAAATATGGAGTACAGCACTTGTATTGGCCTTTTGCCATATAATCCATGACCACATACTACTTGTCCTTTACTCAGCGCAGCTCCTGTGACCTTCAGGATTAACCCTGTGGTGGAAGTATGAAGATTATTCAGTAGTGCAATTGGAATGCTGTCAAAAATGTGTTGCTGTGAAGCCAAAGCCAAAGCCTGTAGCATTTACCATCTGATCATCCCGTTTCTCTTATTGTTTGTTTGTTTGTTTGTTTTCTTTCTTTCTTTCTTTCTTTCTTTCTTTCTTTCTTTCTTTCTTTCTTTGCTCTCTATTTTCTGTTCATCTGTTTATCTTCATCTATATTTTTCTTGTTTGCTTTCTAGGAAGCACTCCAGTCACCCAGCCATATGTTTGTGTCTTGACATTTGACTGCCCGAAATGGTCCTGCGCACGCGGGCAATTCAATTAAAGCAACATTAGCCTGTAGATGCTGTGAAACATAATGGAAAGTCGGTGGATGGGCAGCTGTCTGGGAAGATAATAATGCTGCTTAAGCTGTGTAAGCATGTGATAAGAGGCTTATGGGCATAGTGACTGGCACAGGGGAGGTCTTTTTAAGAGCAAGGTGCTCAAAACGGTATGAGGGGGAAAAGTGTGTACTATGCTCTAGGGCAAGGCAATCTTATTCACAAAGGGCTGCTATGGCCGCAGGTTTTCATTGCGACCAAACCTGATAAAATTAATCACTACAACCAAGTGATTATATAAGCAGAGCCGGGTGCGTTCCTGCTCGGCTAGAATGCAAACCTGCAGTCATGCAGCTCTTTGCAGATTAGATAAGCTATCTCTTGTCTCAGAGGTAGGTAATGTAACGATTTACAATTATAAAAATACTTACATGTGAAGTAAAAACTTAATGACTAAAACTGCATCTCATCCCCCCTTTCTCTGCACAAATAAGTCTAATTACTGCCTGTTATTAAGTTAACAGTGAACAATTAGACACAACGGTGGATTTTTAGATGTAATCCAATCACAAATCGCATGTCTCTCTTCAAACCTGAATGACTTCTGGCCATCACAGGAGTGCAAAGCAAACACACAGTTTTAAATCACTGTCCCATTATAATTAAGATTAAAATTATATGTAAACTGTTAGGTCTTACTCATCATGGTAGACGTATTTGATGTTTTTTTTACCTAGTCAAATATTTCATTTGTTTCTCTTTCAGTGATGAAGTAAATGTGACTATTTTATCATAGTTGCTGTATGACATCCCTGATAAATATAGTATTATATACTTAAATAGTTATACTGTATACTGATATACTCATATGGTTATACTGTACAGTATGTTCATTAAATGTTAGCTAAGTTGGTCACCCATTGCTAGACTTTTCTCTCTGAAAATATGAAGATTCATTTTTGATAACTTACCCCCACAGTTGAAACCCTCTGATATAGTTAGTGATAAAAGCAGACATAGGTGTTACAGGCCATTTGAGTGACAGGTTGGAAGACCTGACCAACCGCTGTCCCATAGTCCACTGGCAATCCTGAAAATGAACTTATTTACCCTCCTCAAACAAGTTCAAACTAAACTTTTTAATAAGAGACGTGAGATGCACTAAACTATTTTATTCATATCTTGCTCTGAAGCAAGCAGGTTGGGCGCTAGTACCCAGAAGTGCATTTAATACAGTACAGTGCAGAGAAGCATATATCAGCCTCTTTATGACCTGTGAGTGGAGCACCTTGACTACATCTTGACTGTAGAAATAAACAATCACATACTAGATATTGATGTGTTTGAAGAGCCAGAGCTTTATACCTTTAAGGAAGAAATAGGCAAATATTTGATTATTCATATCTAGGTATAACTGTAATAATCCAAGTAAATGCTTTCTAGAGCAGCACATGTTCTACCCTTAGAGGCAAGTCTTGATGGCTGTTTGTTTTCCTGTACGTTATTCCCTTTTCCAGCTATCCTTTTGTTTAGGAAAAAAATCTTAATGATGTCACTTATTCTTTTAGAAGTGGAGGAATTTGTACAAGGTTGTGGTTATGTGACAGGGACTAATTGAAGGATTGTTTTTTTACCAGTTTAGGGCTCAGACTGAGTGAGAATGCTGTTCCACCTTTTGACACAAATCAGGGCTTTTCCATCACTAAGAGTACTGTCTTTTTACTGTCACATTTAGCTAGTTCTCTAAGCTGCTGTCAGGTTTGGTTAGATTCCGCAAGAGCTGTATTGTTTCTCAATCTTATTGGTTGATGTTTAAGTCAGTCAGGCACTTCGACACATCACTCTTACTTACTGCTTCAGAAGGCAATGCAACAATATCCTGAATCAAATCACAGCTAAGAAGCTATTTCAGAGGGTCCCAGTTCTAGCGTGTAGTTCAAGACAGAACGTATGCCTAACACATCTGCCTGCGTCTTACTCTCATTTCTTTGTACAGATCTGCCTATTTATGGAGTATTCTCAGTTACCTTGATAATTGGCTTACTCCGCCTGTTCCCCCTCCCCAATCTCTCTGCTTATTTATTATCTCTCTCTCTCTCTCTCTCTCTCTCTCTCTCTCTCTCTCTCTCTCTTTCTCTCTCTCTCGCCCCCCCCCCCTCTGCTTATCAACTAAGTACACATCTGCAGTTCACAAGTATCTGTTATTTTTCATCTTCCTACACTTTCTCTCTCTCTGTTCTTCTATGGTAAGTATATCACTGTGTCTCTTGACAGTTCCTCCTTTTCTTGCCCACTCTGTCTCTCAATTCTATCTCCATGTCCTACCACTTTCTGTTCCTTTGCACAGCAGCTCCCCAAAAAAACTCTTCTAAATGTTGTATTGTTATATGATATCCTCCACACTCACTTCCATTGTTATATATCACTTAAAAGAAAACACCAACAAAAGAAGCAGTGTGTGAAAAGATCCCTCATTATGAACATCAGAACAGTGGGTGATATGATCCCAAACAGTAGCCGGGATGAGTTCTCAAGCCTTGTCTTAATCAATTGAGTTAACGTGCGTGATATTCACTGACCTTGGCTCTTCCATTATTACAACAATATTATGACATTGCAGAAACGGAGAATTCTTCTGAGTCTTGACAATACTGTGGGGAAGATATTTGTATTTGCCTCGAGTCCTCTGAGGCTCTCGAAGGTCATGTAGTTTTGATAACTCAATTTTTAACAATTAGCCCCTGACGCATTCTCATGAAAACTAATGCAGCAAGCCTACAGTGGATGATATTTCAGGGAAATTAAAAAAAGAGGGATTAGCCTCTTATGCACTGCATGGCTCCATGCTCAGGTAAATGAGAGCTAGTTGCGGGTGAAGGATTGTTTGCACCAAGCACAGACGATTGAACACAGATGCTTTTAGAGTAGCAGCTTCATGCTTTGCAGTCACAGGTGCTAATTCTGTGCATATAAATAGTCTGGATCCACCACCTCTTTATCGTGATCAGCTTGCATAGCCTCTGCAACAACAAGTTTGTGTTAATAATGAGTCTCATTCCTGCATGCATACTGCACATTGTTGCAATTTCTCATTAACACACATCATGCTAATACTAATTAAATCAGAAATAATGCATGTCGGTAGATCTCAGATCTCAGCAGCAGATGTGAAAAGATTCAGCGTTAATACTCTACAAAAAGTGAGCAATCCTAAAACTATTTTTCTCAACATGCTTGAATCAGCTGCTCAGATGACAAAATTGTTATCTAAAATTATATTATCAGAGATAATGTTTCCAAGTAAGAATAAGATTGTGATTTATTCAAATTTCCGCATTAACCACTTTATCTTGCTCAGAGTCGCTGAAACCTACCCAAAGAACACAGTGCATGAGACAAAAACACTGGAATCCTTGATGGGACACCAGTTCATCTTACACACTCATTCACACCTACCAGAAATGATTCTAGCCATTCTGTGTTTCTCAGAACACAGAAAAACGACACACTGATAGATTGAACATGACATTGATAAGGAATCCCTGCATTTGTGGTGTTAAATGTTATCAGTTCAGTCCAACTGAGTGATTTCATTTACAAAATAAATGGTGTATAATGTGTAACCTTTTGTTTTGGAAGACTTTACCAGACGTAGACCGCAGGGGATCTTCAGCCCATGCAATATAGGTAGGTCATGGTCTCACATGAAAGAGCAGCAAGACTATCCTGTGGTGAACTTGTACATTTTTAAAGTTTAAAAAGTTTCTCACAGTGAAGGTTCTCGATAATCAATTGCAAAACCTAACATGATTTTTTTTTTTTTTTTGCTAAATGGATACATTTTTTTCTACTAAATCAAACATTAGGAATTTGCTCTGCTTTAGAGGCTGATAATGTTAATGACAACAGTCACTGATTTAAAAGCCATGCTAAATGCTTACGCTTAAATACTGTAAATGCTGGACTGGCTAACCAGTTTTTTAACAGTGGTAAACAAATTACATGGTACTGGGTAACCTAACTGTAGTGTTACTGGCTTCATGAACACATTATAGGATCTTAGTCATCTCTCCTGTGAAGGTGCATGGGCGTGAAACTGGAAGCTAGAATGATGCAGCTGCAGACATACTATTTTTTTTTCACACTAAATTATGAATTCTGGCTGTGCTGCCTTAACTGAATGAATTTGCATTTTGATGCAAAGCCTTATTTGCATTTCCTAATGTGACTGTGGTCAGGATTATAATGGTAATTTTAGTGAATGGTTCAAATCAAGAGCAAATAAACCTCACACACATGAGGAAGATGGAAACTGAAGTTTTGTTTAATTTGTTGCATAACTACACAGTTTCTGATGAACATGTTGGCCTTTAATAAGGAATGTGTTATTTGAAATCTTGAAAGGTTAAACTAAACTAGTATTAGGACAGAGAATCAATAGGAGAGAGAATATTAGCTTCTAACAAGTAGTAGTCATCAGCGGATGTGCTCAGGATGTCTTTTTAGATTCCAAGCTAAAATATTTGCAGTATATGTGGAAGAAAGTCTCTTTTTTTTGTAGTTACAGTCATTTGTGACATGCAGTATCCTGAGTTATAAAACGAAAAATAATGGAAAAAATGAAAGAAAAAAGAACGGGCATACCTACACTTTTTGCATTTTCATTTTTCTGGACAGGAAGCTAGCTCATTAGCTTAAACAGTGAATGAAAGGGCTGTAATTATGAAACTACTCACAACCAGGCCTAATTCTACTCATGGTTTAATTAGTGCAGATGCTTACCACTCAAAGGCCCAATTGCACTTCTGTGGTATGTCAGCCATAGATACTTAGAGAAATCAGAGATAACACAGGAATTCCGCCAAGTTCTACCACAAGAGACTTAATCTCTGCCCAAGTATTAGACAATTTATAGAGCTGGATTAATATTTATCTAAATTAGCGTGGCCAAGTTCCAAATGGCCAACCAGGAACAGGCAATGCAGCACCTGCTCACTGAAATTGCTCGTGAATGAATATTCAATATGGAATATTTGATTATTCCCAGCCATATAAGAAGAGGCATTGTATTGTGGGCATTCCTACATGTCCCACCATTGTGAATATCAGGCCCAAATAGACATAATGCTTGCACAAAGCCAACAGGCACAAGGTCACACTGGAATATCATCAGGAGGCTGTCAGTAGCCAGATGTTGTGCACTTGGAATAATGAGCCCACTTCGGGCTTTCACTGGGCTCTCACCTCATTTCTGCCTCAACACTAGAATCCTGTCAGACGAAGTCAACCTTCAGCATGACTGAAAAGGGACATAAAAGAGATGACGTCTACATACGAGGTGGAGAATTTTCATTGGAGCCCCCGTTCTCTCTGAGCTTTCATTGTCTACCTGTGACCCTTTTACACTCAAAGACCTCACAGCTGTCCTTCAGATGGTCTACTTTCAGAAGTGGTAGAAATTGGTAGGCACAGGGCTGAGTAGTCTCATTTACATGCAATAGCTTGAGGTCCACCTTTTCAATGTAATGCTGCTCCTTCTCATATTGGACCAACTGGATGTGGTGGCAGATGAATCATGTGCACTTGTAGTGTAACACTGTGACAGGAAATCATATAATTCAATATTGAAGCTTCTCCTGAATATGTCTCAATAAAAAAGGTTTTAAATGAAAGCTTTGCCCAGGATATGGGGCTAAAATTGTGGTGTAGAGCTGTCAGAAATCTGGATATGGATCCACATGACATGACTAACAGTTCTACTGATCCTGATTTTTATCTTGATAGAACTGCAAATACATTTTAGAGCATTTTTGGGTTTTAAATTGTTGTTGTGGTTCATTTTACCAGCTTTTATTTCTTTACCAGATACTTCAAGAACCCGATAGTCTAAATTAAACCACCTTTTCAAGCAGGCAGTTACTAAGGATGAATGAACGGACCCTGCAAATGCATTGCTGTAAATGCATCACTAAAAATGCATTGTTCATGTTCATCATAAAGAACTTAGTATTTGTTTATCCCAGCAACTTTCATATCCGACTGCTCACTCACATCTGTGAGCTTCATATCTAAGTGCATATCCACTAAAAGCTAAAACTTTCTGCTTACAGGGCTATTCCTGTTTATATTAACAGCATATAGTGACCAGCCTCATTCTTCTCACCTAGAAGTATTAATTTTGTCACCAGCAGTATCTACACAGATGTCCAGTGCAAAGCTGTATACTCAGATGTCCAGTGCAAAGCTGGACATCTGGGGGATGTGGTAGCTTAGTGGTAAAGGTGGTGGTCTGCTAGTTAGAAGATCCCAAGTCCACCAAGCTGTCACTGCTGGGCCCTTGAGTAAGGCTCTCAACCCTAAGTTGTGTAAATGTAAGTTGCTCTGGTTAAGGGCACATGCCGTAAATGTAAAATCAGGATCAGAATCAGAAAGGTCTTTATTGCCAAGTATGTTTTCACATACGAGGATTTTTTTTCTAGTACAGGAGCTCCACAGTGTAAACAGAATGGCAATGATAAGAAATGAACACATATATAATAGACAGTTGCGGGGGGCACGGTGGCTTAGTGTAGGACATCAGTCTTATATATAGATATAATTATAGAGACCATTTGCAGTTCTGCGTTAATTATTATGAGTCTAATTTGCTTTATTGGGCGTTATTTATCAAGCTGTATCCAAACAGATTTGATTGTAAATCATTCAAAGATGCATTAAGTCAAGAAAACTAGGGATGCACCGATCCGATATTTTATACTCCGGTTTCCTCCCCCAGTCCAAAGACATGCATGGTAGGTTGATTGGCATCTCTGGAAAATTGTCCCTAGTGTGTGATTGCGTGAGTGAATGAGAGTGTGTGTGTGCCCTGCGATGGGTTGGCACTCCATCCAGGGTGTATCCTGCCTTGATGCCCAATGACGCCTGAGATAGGCACAGGCTCCCCGTGACCCGAGGTAGTTCGGATAAGCGGTAGAAGATGAATGAATAATTGACAGTTGTATGTACAATGGAAAAAAAGAATGTGCAAATTGAAATATAGATGTGCAAATTGAAATATAGATGTGCAAATTAAAATATAAATGAGTACTTGTAAACAATGTAAGAATAGGGTTTGTTCTGTGTATGTTAGGTGTTCATCAGATGTATGTTAAGTGTTCATCAGATGGATTGCCTGAGGGAAGAAACTGCTCCTATATCTGGTCATTTTGGTGCTCAGGGTTCTGTAGCGTCGACCAGATGGCAAACTGGTTCTATGAACTACTGTACAATTTCCCAAACAACTTCTTTTAAGGTTAAATCAAGTCAATTAATAAACAAAATGACTGCCAGTCTACCAAACCCACAGGCCTACCAGCTAGCAGCCAGCTTGCTCTTTTCGCTGGGATAAAGGAATGGAAGGTTACGTTTTACTTTTCATCTATTTTCCTTTAAAATTGGAGAATGTATGAGAAGTCTTTAGTATTATTTTTATTGTCTTATGCATAAACCACCCTGATGCCTATCCTATTAAAGACTGCATTAATAAAATAAAATGACAAAAATGATTTAAAATATTTAGATTATGCTGGTGATTATACTTAGAAAATCCTTTGAGATATTTGAGATGTTTGATAATTGAGAAAATAAAAAGAGTTACTTGGAAAATAATTTAGCTTTCCAAGGGAAAGGGGATTGGGGGTGTTTAGAGTGTTATAGGGTGTTTAGAGGGATCCTATTGGGACAAAATATCATATTGGCATAAATGTTTTATATTATTCCATCTCATATGCCGTACATGTTTGCACTTACTGGATCAAAACACAGATAATGCAATGGTAATGTATATTATCTCTGAATTGGTGCAGCAAAATATGTGGAAATATTATATCATTTATATATTATAGTCATTTGTGCTTTATCCATAGTTTAAGAGGCAATGTAACATGATCCATAAAGCCCGTACTGCTGAATCTACCCAATCTCTGATCCAGACAAAGATGGGATTAGCTTGTTTTTCTTCTCAGTCAGGCTCTAATACCATAGTAGTGACTAAAATTATGAAGTAGGCCAATCTAAAAACATTTATATATTCAATAAAACCAGCTTAGAAGTGATTTGGAGCAGGAACTGGCTTCTATTCTGCCCAGACATTCAGGTGCACAGGCGGCCGAGGGGCAGGTGGAAACAAAAGCTGCGGTGACATTTTATCTGATGCCGAATCCCTGGGGAGAAGCAGCACTGCTGGACTGTCAGGCAGATTTCTGCAAGATGAAGATGGAAAGAAAGGCAAACAAACAGGGACCCTGGCAAAGCCTCCCATCGTCTGGCAAAAGACACCAAGTACAGAGTTCTCCTGTGGGGTTGCAGGAAGCAAAAGATGAAACAGAAAGAGAGATCTAACCTTTTTTTTCTCTTCATGAACACAGAGGCGATAGATTAAAGAGTGAATAAAAAAAAAAACAGGAATCACCTCAGCAGCTTTTTGGCCGTGATTCCCAATAGAAATTGGACTATAGTGCCAGTCAGGCTTCAGAGCAATGAGCCATTCAGATGATGTTCTCTTTCAGAGCTTTTGTAGTCGCAAGATATGAAAAAAAATCTGGAGGTTAAGGTGTGATGCCATAGTCTGCAATCATTCAAAGCAAAGCAGTAATGATGATTTATAATAACGCTATCCTGTGTCACACAGAAGAGGATGGCTTCTCTTTGAGTCTTATTTTTTTCTCAACGTTTCTTCTTCGTGTCATCTGTGGGAGGGTTCTTTTTCTCACCAGTCTCACTAATGGCTTTCTCGTTATGGCATAACAGCATGCTGCCTTTAGAGGACATATTTTGTAGCACATAGAAACACCTGGAAGGCACTGCATCTCATTTCTTGCATGTATGAGATCGTTTAAGGCAGCGCATCTTGTTTTGTCCACTGGATGGGCAGCCAGTAGGGTACTTCATCTTGTTTCCTTGCACGTAGGGGAACCCTATAAAGCACTGCATGTATGTCATGTATTCTTTACTGGAGGGACATACTAGAGGACACTTTGTCATGTTTTTTTTTTCACTCATAGGAGCACACTAGTGGATATTTTATCACATTTCTAATCCAAATGAAGGGCAGACATTAGGGCACATCATCACCTTTTTCCACTGTAAGGCACCTAGAAGGCACTTTATCGTGACTTTTTCCCCTACACATCCCCGTCACTCTCTGCACTTTGCATTCTGGAAATTTAAGCCTTTCCTGTCACCTCTACGTCTGTCAGGGATTTCTCATTGATGTGGCATTTAATGTCACTGTAAATTGTGAGTAATCTGGCTCTTTTTTCACTCACACAATAAAAATCTGACTGCTTTCCTTCCGTTTCAGAATGTGCACATTCTTTCTCCTACAGTATATTCCTTTCTAACTGTCCTAGAAACATCTACCTGTGACATCAGAACAAACAACAAATCAGCAATGCACATCACACATCTTTCAATATAAACATGTTTTAAATGTTTCAGCATGGACTTTTTGCAAAACCATCATTCCAGAAGAATAGGCACAGAATAACAAAACTTTACAAATACAAACACAGATAAACACTTAGGGATTAAATGCACAAACTAATCAGAGAGAAACAGGGAACACCTGAACTTATCTAAGATAAGATAAGATAAGATAAGATACGATACGATACGATACGATACGATAAGATAAGACACGATAAGATAAGATATACCTTTATTCGTCCCACAATGGGGACATTTCTCTATTACGGGAGCAAAGAAAAAGAAATGCAAATATATAAAAAGAATAGAGGCATAATATAATATACAGTATATACACAATACAATGTATAAATACAGAGAATAAAAAAGAGACCACGAGTAAGTATTTATGCTAACAGACATATTGCACACAGGTAATATTGCACGTTTTTTCAAAATTTCTGTTATTGCACGTGTTGTTTTAAATACTTTGTTATTGTTATTATTACAGTTAAACAGTAAGACAGTGTGTAAATATGGTGACTGGTTCACTGGGAGCAGCTTTGATTGTAAAGTCTAATAGCAGCAGGGAGAAAAGACCGTCTGTATCGCTCCTTCAGACACTTAGGATGTAACAGTCTGTCACTGAAGGAGCTGCTCAGAGATGAAACCGTTTCATACAGGGGGTGAGAGTCGTTCTCCAGCAATGATGATAGTTTTGCTACCATCCTCCTTTCTCCCACCTCCGGTACAGGGTCAAGAGGAAACCCCAGGACTGAGCTGGCCTTCCTGATCAGCTTGTCCAGTCTTTTCCTTTCTGCAGTAGAGATGCTGCTGCACCAGCATACCACACCATAGAATATGGCTGAGGCCACCACAGAGTCAAAAAAAGATCTTCAGTAGCTCTCCCTGCACTCCAAAAGACATTAGTCTGCTCAGCAGAAAGAGTCTGCTCTGCCCTTTCTTATAGATTGCCTCAGTATTGTCCAGTCCAGTTTGCTGTCCAGTCCAGTTTGCTGTTCAGATGAACACCCAGGTATTTGTAAGGGTCCACTCTCACAATGTCCTTTCCCTGAATGATCACTGGGGGTAATGAAGTTTGTCTGTGCCTACGGAAATCCACCACCAGTTCTTTGGTTTTCCCCGCATTTACCTGGAGGCAGCACCAGTCCACAAAGTTCTGGATCAGTCCTCTGTACTCCCTGTCATCATCATCTGTGATCAGACGACGATGGCAGAGTCATCAGAGAACTTCTGCAGGTGACAGGTTGCTGAGATGAACATGAAGTCTGCAGTGTATATGGTGAGGAGGCCAGAACCGTTCCCTGAGGGGCTCCAGTGTTGCAGACAACCATGTCAGACTCACAGGTTACGAGTCCTCAAATACTGTGGTCGGTCTGTGAGTTATAATGAATATCAACTACGATTTAACCGTAAGCAGGAGCCCGCAGGCTGAGTGCCGTAGATTATCACAACCTTGCTGATATTCAGGACAAGCACTCCTTCACTTTAATATTTAATACTTGCAATATTTCTTTTACATCAACAGTTCTACAAACAAGTATTAATATAGAGTAACCGACATTTCATACACAATAAGGTCAAATAATTATTTTTGCTCCAGTTGTCAGAAACAGATTCTAAAGAAGCTACTTTAAAGCATGATGGCTAGCAACATACATATCTGTGTACACAGATATGTCCTTTACTGTTAAAGGTGCGTCCATTAATATTGGCAACCCCCTTTTTTTTATGTTCATCTGACGATGTTTCAAATTTTAATAAAAAATTATATTTGTGCAAAGTATCATTTGGTGTGTTCACTGATGATGCCACTACCATTACTGTTATAACCGTTATAACCGGACCAGGAAGTGGAATTTTATATGGGAAACACAGTCAAGCAGGGTGATACACACAGTGAAGCGTCTCAGTGTGGTTACATAAAGTATACACACTCTTTGAACCGTCACTTTTATGTCTGCATTATAGACCCAAGAAATAGTTTTCAAAAATAGAGGTTAAAATGATTTCCTTTAAAATAAGAGCATCGAATAAAGGAGACTGAACATTTGCAATGATTTAAAAGTTAAAGCATATTTTGAGGTTATTTGCATTACACAATAATCAGTGATCTGCATCTTTTGACCTATACTGTATGTTGCTCAGGAGCTCTTGGTTGCACCATTAGAAAGGACATTATTTACATTTACATTATTTTCTGCCTGGTGTCACCCAAATGAGTTTGGGTTCCCTTTTCAGTCTGGTTCCCCTCGAGGTATCTTCCTCATATCATCTCATTGAGATTTTCCTTGTCACCTTCGCCTCAGGCTTGCTCATTTGGAATAAATATTCATTTAAATTTAAAGCTAAAGCTGCGCTATACGAATAAAATTGAATTGAATTTAATCTGTTTGTATAATAGTACATGTAATAGTAATAGTATATGAACATTTCACTCTCCTTGTCCTTTAAATCATCTGTAAATTCATCTGGTTTGTTTAATCAGATTAAAGGTGCTACACAGACTCTTGAAGTATCTTAAGCTTGGTGGAGAAGGCTGAGGCTTCTGTGTCGAGCAGGAATATATAGTGCCTTGATTAAGTATGAAGTCGGGTCAGCTGGTTAAAGACGGCAAGAGTTTAGAATGCTGCTGCTTTCCTTCGATAGTCAGCTGTATAGATTACTGCTGAGCAAAGCATGTGCAATTTGCTCATGTGCCTTTCAGACAAATGACAAGAAAATGTACTCTAATGACAAGAATGTGCTTGAAACTTGAGTTAATCATGTGGGTGGTGAGTGACAGTCCTTGGGTGAAAGCTGATATTCACTGTGTAATGAGTTGCAGTGGTCGAGGGAAGCCTGCAAACTGCTGTGCCAGTAATAGCAAGTGATTAATTCAAAGAGCAATGCTCATGGATCACCGCTCCCCTGTTAGAAAGCTCTACTGTCAGTTTGGTTTGATAGAGGTGTGTTTGTTCCTCAACGTAAGGACTGAGAGAGACGACAGGAGGCTGTGGGTGTGTGTGAGTGCGCGTGTGTGTACGTGTGTGCTAACACGGACAGGTTTTTACGCTGTGCTAGAGGTGAGAGCTGCTAGTAGCGCTGAGGAACTAATTGAAATGAGAGGCGATGTGCAAGTCTCCACCAACGTTGCCAAGCCATTCGTCAGGGTGACATCACTGCACTCACACCCCATCCATCTCCTAAGTATGCACTCGTCCCTGTGATTAATATCCATACTTCCCCATTGCTTGAGCATTCAAACACACAGCGGTGCGCTGGGAGGCAGCAACTTCCCCTCTAATCTACATCAGAGCAGGACAGCGAGGCATAGTGCTTTTCTACACTTCTCCCCTAGGTGAAGTGCAGCAAACTAGTGCCCTTTTATCACCTCCTCGGAGATGTAAGAGTCAGGCCAGATTTGCGATTCAGCATATTCTGCGATTTCTCAAAAAAAAATAGGAAGCCATACACAGGAAATAATTTCAACAAAGGAAAACCCCACTGGCATTTTGCCTAAGTGATGCAACCCATTAATAATCTGCTGTATGAAAAGTGAGGATAAAAATGAGAAAAGGTAGCAGGCTGTCTGAGTGAGGATGGGCACTGGCTTGAACTTTATGTTACATCTGAAAACTTCAAAGATTTAGATGCCTTAGAATCTTCTCATTATCAGGAAGCGAGACTGTGGCTGCCACCTGAGGTCAGGTGCACTTTGAAAACGGTCTAATTTATCATCTTGCGAGCCCATTCCCTTCTTACGATTTGCTTTGATTAGACACAATGCTGATGTGCGCTACATCCACTTCACTTGAGTGGTGTGGAAGAAACATGCATATTGCTTCATTCAATTTGTTGTGGAGCGAACGCATTTGACTGTCTTTGAGAGCTGGTCTCAAGTCTCCTTGTGCACCCCCACTCATCCCCCAAACCACTTAGCATTGTGCGTGATCGATTGGAATGTATTCCATTAGGAGGGAGAGTGTACCATGCAAATTGCTCTTTTGTAGCTGGCTCCAGTGGTTTGTGGAGGCGGGTGCGGTTGGACTGTCCAAAGAGATCCAATCGTGTAATCAGATTAAGAGCTGCTGTCAAAGATGGGAAAAGGCCATCAGCTTCCTCCTCCCTGTTTACCCTGATATTGTTCCACTTCTCACCACACACTTTTCTGTGAGGAATTATTTTAATCACGTGCAAATTTCCAGGATTGTTTAAGTTTATCATCTTCTATTGATGATAAGCTGGCTGTGCTGATGACAGTTTACAGTGTGGCCTGTCTCTACACTGCTGAGAAGGTTGAAGTAGATATTTAAACTATGTCATGGTGGTGTACATGTGGTAGATTGGGGTCAGCCTCATTTGCAGTTCATTTCAGCAGACTGATTGGAGAAAGCAATTCAAATTTTGAGCATGGGGTGACTTCCTAAACTGGAAGCGTGCAGCTCAGCTTCACTAAGTTTAAAGCATACTGGTCTCCAAAGGCACTCTTATTAGATCTCATTTAAAACCAATTAAGATATGCCTCCTGGCATGAGATTACCCTGCACACGAAATCATATAATGTTATCTCATGCCAGTTACCATATGTCGGCTTTAACATGAATTCACAGCTTACTCTGTGGAATATGTCATTTTTAAATGCATAGCTTTAAGCCAGAACCTTTGAGGCAGATGGATATGAAGCTGTATTCATCCAGTGACATTTGGAATTTCCGAAAACTTGAAACAAACATGACTGAGATGCCACATATGTAGACCATTCCAACCATCTGACAATAAACAGACTTGCTGTACAGGAAATCGCAGTGTGCTTGTCATTCCTAGTGTCTCACAACATAGCTATGTCCAAATCTATGGCCTTCTTTTTGTTCTAACACCGGAAAAACAGAAGAAGCGTGTTGTGAATAGGCCTCAGTATTCAAAGCTTAAAAAAAAAAAAATACAGCACTGTCTTTGAACTCGGTAGTCACATTATTGAGTGCCCCGAGAAAGAGAGAGTGACAGAGAAGCTGCTTCGTGATATAAATGGCCGTTGAATCTTTTCACTAGCACAATCTCCTCCCATGCCCGCCCCCTTTTCTTTTCAGGCCTCGTATTTTTCGGAATGCCGTGATTTTTCTGACAGGGAGCAGGAGATTTTTGGGAGGGGGGGTTGCGTGGATGGTGTGTGGGAACAGTGAATAGATCCCTTAGGGAGAGATGGACTGCAGGGGTGATAGTGTTCATGAGGGAAACTGACACACTGCTTCTTTATGCGGATGTTTGGAGGATGGCCTTCAAGCCCTCTCTTTCTCCATCCACACCCCAGAATCTTCCATTCAGATACCCGGGTGGGGGTAGGGGGCCTGGCGCTCCTTCGTTGAGCTTTGAGGGAGGGGAGGATATCTGCAAATCTCTCAAGGCTTTGATTGTGTGGCCCTTTTTTTTACTTGTGCATTGAGAAGGGTGGAAGATACTTGGGACACACTGACAGCCTTGTTATCTGGCACTCACAGTGAGGGCAAATGGAGATTGAAAGACAGAGAAAGAGAAAGCCAGTGGCCCAGTCCTGTGCCTTCATTGCATCATCATCATCCTCTACTTCCTACTCTTCCTCTTTTCCTCCCCACTTGTTTAAGCCACCATTCATCTTCCTGAGTGAGGCCAGTGATAATAGAGTCCCATTTCATGGCTTTGTTACACAACCATCCAGAGTCTGAGACAGAGCTAAACCTTAATAGCTGGTAATGACAATCAGTTTAACTTTATGTACTATAACTGATGATAGTTAAACAGAAGGAAGTACAGGCCCTGGGTTATACAGTGTGCATAAAAAATAATCACCCACCTTCAAAATAATCCCATTTTGTTGCTTTGCAGACTGAAATGAAGACAAACCCTTTTTTTGTATCATCCAGCTGTATTTATTCACTGCAACTTATAACTTCCAGTTGAAAGATAAAAGAACAACAGGTCAGAAAAAAATCATTGAGTTGGATAAATGGTCACCCCCTTATAAAAATGACTGGTAAACGCAATCAGTCTCAATGGCACGCAACATTTGACTTCCAACTGTGATCAGCTGTGATCATTTTGATTAGCTAAACATAAAAATATGAGGAAATGTGAGGAGGAAACTTGTCAAAGAAGTTAACAAGAGGCTTACAGCAACTTTTAAACATCTGCAGGAATTTATGACTAAGAGTGGTCATTATCACAAATTCTCCACAAATACTCCATGGTTTGTATGGAAGGGTTGTAAAAAAAAAAAAAAAAAAAAAAAAAGCCACTCCTCAAGAAAGGCCACATGCAATCATGACTAGGCTTTGCCAAAATGCACCTTAGGATTTTTCTACCTTAATTGGAAAAGGGTGTTTTGGTCAGATGAGAATAAACTAAAGTAGATTTGTAAAGTTTGCGACAAACTTTGATGTTGGCTTTGACGGTGCAAGTATTTGCAAAGGCCGGTGCTTTTTGGAGGCAAGTGGACATAAGGGTCAGTGTTATTTTGGAGGCAAGTGGACAGAAAGATAGGGTGCCAAAACATTTGGAGGCAAGTGGAGACGAGCATGTGACGTCATCCGAATACCCCTGAGGAAGTTCCCCTCATTGTGCTGAGTGTTTTGATATGTCACATGTCAATGTTGTAAAAAGTTTTTTGATTTTGCATATATTGGGGGCAGGGTTGCGGCACAACCGGAAGGCCGGTCGGTACACCAATCAAAAACTTTGTTCAGAGTATCATCCTTAAGGAGCTGGCCGAGTTTGGTGTAGATAGTTCGAAAGCTTGCCGAGTTATAAACCTCCAAAGTTTATAATGGGAGTCTATGGGAAAAAAAGGCCACTTTGAGACCCGGTACCGGAAGTACCGGTACTCGGATCGCTTAGAAAAGTAAAAGCAACAAACTTCAGGTTCTACGACATATCTGAATTTGGTATATGTGGCTCGAAAGCCCTAGGAGGAGTTACTCTTGATAAATTTTTGTCTAAGCTTAAATAGGAAAACAGAATGTTGGCTTCTACAAAGCCAACATAACTATTTGGCCTCAACACCAAACAGTACTGTATATCTCTACAGCTCATCATCCAAATAACACCAGTTCCACACTAAAGTATGGAGGTGGTAATATCCTGTTGTGGGGGTGTTTCTCTGCAGCAGGTAATGGAGCACTTGTCAGGATAAAAGGAAAATTGTGTGGGATGATTATCATCAAATTTTTGAAGAAAACCTGCTCCTAGTTCTAGGAATATAAGAAGAAGGTTCACCTTCCAACATGACAATGACCCAAAGCACACAGCAAAATTTACCACACAGTGGTTGAAGGAGAAAATGGTGAATGTCTTCGTATGGCTTAATCAGAGTTCAGACTTAAAGCCCATTGAAAATCTGTGGAATGACCAGAAGTCTGCAGTCCACATACTGTATGATCACTACCAAATTTAACTGAACTTGAGCTGTTCTGCAAAGAAGAATGGGCAAATGTTGCAAAGCCTAGATGTAGAATGTTGGTAGAGACGTACTGTATCCCAACGGAATAAAGGCTGTAAGTCAACGGTGTCCAATCTTATCCGGAAAGGGCCGGTGTGGGTGCAGGTTTTCATTCCAACCAAGCAGAAGCCATACCTGATTCTACCTGTTTAATCAGTTGTTCTTGGCTTTTAGTAGACTCTGGTGTGGCTTCCGTTGGGTTGGAATGAAAACCTGTTCCCACACCGGCCCTTTCAGGATAAGATTGGACACCGCTGCTGTACTGTAAGTAAAGCAAAAGGTGGTTCAACTAAATACTGATATTTTGATGATAATTGCTGTTAAACCTTTCACTAGTATTTTATAATATGCTAAATATAGTAAATATAGCTGGATAAAACAAAAAGAATCTTTCAGGTTTTGTGTTTATTTTGAATGGGGTTGATTCTTTTCTTTACCCACTGTATACTCACGTACATACCATTGTTCCAATTCAGCCAGCTAGTTATTTCAATCACTCATGAGTTGTTGGAACACACTGTGTTTTTTAAAAAAATATATGAGGAATTGATTTGAATGGATATCAGCCACCTACACTCCAGAACCTTCAGAGGCTTATACAGAAATCTCATACCATGCCAGACTAGATTGTATGTTCTAAATGTGTACAGATTTGATACCTAGGGCTGAAACAAAAATGTCATATAAGCATGACTTTTTTCATTTCTGACCGAGTTGTCAGATACAGTATAAATATGTACATCATTCATTAATTCATCACTAGTTGCTACCTAGACTTAGTCTCAAATTCTCAAAAAAATAAATAAATAAATAAAAAAAAAAATTGAATAAAATAATCACCGGGGGGCACGCTGGCTTAGTGGTTAGCACGTTCGCCTCACACCTCCAGGGTCGGGGTTCGATTCCCGCCTCCACCTTGTGTGTGTGGAGTTTGCATGTTCTCCCTGTGCCTCGAGGGTTTCCTCCGGGTACTCCGGTTTCCTCCCCCAGTCCAAAGACATGCATGGTAGGTTGATTGGCATCTCTGGAAAATTGACCCTAGCGTGTGATTGTGTGAGTGAATGAGTGTGTGTGTGCCCTGTGATGGGTTAACATTCCGTCCAGGGTGTATCCTGCCTTGATGCCCGATGACGCCTGAGATAGGCACAGGCTCCCCGTGACCCGAGGTAGTTCGGATAAGCGGTAGAAGATGAATGAATGAATGAAAATAATAACCAGACAGCTATACACAGGAAATAATTTGTTTATATAGTTTTGAATAGCTTAATATAAACCACTACTTTCCTGACCAGGCAATTACTAAGAATGAATTAATAAATGCTTCTCATGTTCATATCTGACCGTTTATTAAGAAAGAAAAGTTCAACAAAACTTCCTGCTGACATGACATTTTTTATGTCAGCCAAATGCCATCTCAAACTGTCTGCAAAAATCATGCATTTAAAAATAAAGCATGTCTACAACCACTGTAAGATTAAATTTGAATACAGATAGAGATATGGAAGTTTTTCAAGCACTACACATATATAGATACAAACATTGTGCTATACCCTTAGTCCACTTGTATATTTTTTCAAATTTTGGTAGTCAATATACATATCAGAAAAAGAAAATGCATAAATACAGTACTAATACAAAAGCCTTTTCTATTTAGAAGAGCGATTTTTTTTTTGCCAAGCCTAGCTGCATAATCAGTACACACATTCATAGTATTTGTAAGCGCATGGCGTTCAAAATGCTTAGAAACTACAAAATCTGCAAATACTTGTCAATATTCATATATGTAAAGTAGACAGAGAAAGAGGCACACTGGTGAGTTGTCCAGGTGACATGAACAGGCAGCATTTGGAATACTGATAAGCTCTTAATAGTGAATACAGGTGGATGGAGTCTGCAGAAGGTTTTAGGTGTATTTTGTGCAGCTGTGTGTCTGTGTCAATAGAAATATGAGACAGGTTCAGGCTGCTTTTAACCTGCTTGTGATGCTACGAAGAAGTGTGAGGAAGAATTGACCAGTCCTTTTCTCAGTCATTCATACTCATACTTGTTTGCATGTATTCAACTTATTCTTATTCTTGACTTACAGATGTTCTGAAATCACGGTAGACGTTTAGATAGATGTCTATCTATTTAGATTGATATAAAGAGTCATGAGAAACAATATTTTTTTAGATACAATTTCTTAGGCTGTGTAAGCAAAAGACAGACAGATAGACAAACACACACATAGACAGATACAGGGGGGTTGAGAAATAAAACTGAAACCTATTTTAGACTACAGTAATTTATTAGTATGGTGTTGGACCTCCTTTTACAGACAAAACCGCATAAGCATAACTTGGGCAGAAGAGAGAAGTCCTGCACAGTGGCCAGAGGGATTTTGAGCCATACCTCTTGTAGAATTTCTCCAAAACACCCTAAAAATGCTCAATAACATCCAGATCTGATGACTGTGAAGGTCATGGGAAATGTTTCTGGAGGACCAGGTGGACTCTTGGTAGTGGTGTCCTATCTAGCACAAGTAATTAGTCTATGAAATGTATTGATATTGTA
Organism: Tachysurus vachellii; assembly: GCF_030014155.1. Taxonomy (NCBI): domain Eukaryota; kingdom Metazoa; phylum Chordata; class Actinopteri; order Siluriformes; family Bagridae; genus Tachysurus; species Tachysurus vachellii. The sequence continues at coordinate 18,163,765 of NC_083472.1, forward strand.
GCCCAAACCATCAGTGATCTACCCCCATGCTTCACTATGGGCATGTAATAGTCTTGGTTGTAAGCTTCTTTGGGGCCTTTCCACACCTTAACTTTCTCAGATGTATGAAAAACAATGAAGGTGGACTCATCAAAAAAAACAATTCATGGTTCCCATTGTCCACGGCCCAAGATTTCTGCTGCTGGCACCAATGTTTGGCACAATTGACCAAAGGTTTGGCTATAGCAGCCAGACCATGGCGAAGGTTTGGCTATAGCAGCCAGACCATGGCGAAGGTTTGGCTATAGCAGCCAGACCATGGCGAAGGTTTGGCTATACTGTAGCAGCCAGACCATGGCAAAGGTTTGGCTATAGCAGCCAGGCAATGAATATTGACCCTGTAGAGCTCCTGACGAAGGGTTTTGTTGGAAATGGAAGAGTTGAGATCTGCATTTAATGCTGTAGTGAGTTGGGCAGGTGTGGTTTTATGTATTTTGGATATAATCCGGGTTAGTACCTGGAGAGCCCTAACAAAAAAGTCAAATCTACTGTGTGAGTAGGTTTACCTTTTTATGCATTGTTTTTAAAAAATACTATTTTTGTTAAATCTGTTTACAGCAAAAAAAAAATACAAGTCATATCCATTCAGGCACAAGCACATGCTATTTTTGTGGAAAATAACAAGTAAATATGAAATGCTGAGTGTGTTATGAAAACTGGCAGTCATTTACAACTGCGTACCTCCGCACATCTCTGCTATGGTCATGGCTGGATGCAACTTATGGAACTACGAATAAATTTCTGCTGAATCTTGTCACTCAGTTTCGAAGAAATTTGCCACTTTTGCTTATTCTTATCAAAACACAAGCGATATTAAGAAACCTAAATGTTTTGCGTCTCCAGGTGACATGGATCATATTCAATACAATATCAGGATCCTATAGAACTTCCCAATCCAGGTTCCGGCTGCAGCTATTAGGTACAGCTATCTGAATATTCTGTGGATTTTGGAGAAAGCTCCTTTGCTGGCCTCTCAAGCACGCATCCTCACTACTCTGTCATCCTTTGGGAGCTCTAAAGTAGACCATCTGTTGATCCATTTGCTTTCTGCCCTGTTTCTCTCAGCAGCAGGGCCCTGTATTTAACTCAGCCCCCCCCATGCGCGATCACAGCAGAATGTGCAACTGTTTTAGTACCTTTAACAACCACAATTATTGATCAGTGGTGAATTTATTTAATACAAGATCCCACTCATCTTCATATGACCTTATTTGGCCGATATCCGACTTGTGGAGCATCTAACAAGCTCCCTAGAGATGCTCAAAGAAGAACGGGGCCAAATTTAAAAGGTTTAAGCTTTACCGTGTTGTATCTGATATCAGAGACGTTTTTAATACAGATTTTGAAGCAAATTCATTTTACATGCAGCAGAAACATAGCATGAAAAACACACAGATTTATAAAACACAAAATGTCAGACAATGCCCACGGGGAGTACAGAAAAGTTTGTTTTGAAGGTTCTTTTTTTTAATGTTAACATGTTCCCCTATGTTCTGGAAGAATAGTTTTGGTAAAGCAACAAGCTCTATTTGTTGTGCTAATCAATTGCATGCTTTTTAACTGATTTACTGCTGATAAAATGAGGACAATCTTCCTGTTTTTCCCCTTCTAGCAGATTTCCTGTGTGTCTTATGTACCTCCGTACCTGTTCAGCCTGATGTGTCAATGTTCCAGGCTTTTCTTTGTTGTCCAGATTACGAGTTGTGTTAAAATGTTTGACAGAGATTAAGCCGTCAACAGAACCATTGTATTTGAGCTCAGAATCGGAGTCTGGGAATGTTAATAATCATTCAGTCATCTGTGACCTATGGAGATGCACACACTACATCTCTGTTAGATGATAACGCCAGCCCTGCACTTTGAAGACTCATGTACAAGCCGTTTTATCGTCAAAACTAAAATCTTCAGCCAAGGTTGTGAATGGAATAAACGCTGAACGCGTATCAGGAAATGCATTTCTTATCAGCTGTGTTAATAAGGACTCTCCAGGGATTTGATATGTAAATCAATTTTGCTATAAACATGTCACTTGATATCCACACGTGTTAAGAGCCTGTTTTGGCTTCATAGACACAACACATTAGTGGCAATTTTATTGAACCTGGTGTCTGTATTCAGCTTGGAGCCCAGTGGGCGAGAAAATGGCACAAGCTGCTATCATTCTTAGAGCTTGAAATGATCATTGAGATAAAAATGCCCAGTAGAAGGCTGCTTTATCACGGTAGAGGGTTTCATTGACAGAGGTTTTGAAGGCATGTAAGTCCCATTATTGCATGTCAATAGCTTTGATTGAAGTGTGATTAACTAGTTTGTATTTAAATCGGTTTCCTATAACATTCTCAACATTGTAGAGCTCTTGTGATACAAACCTTACCATTTCATAATCATAAATCATCAACTCTTATGATTAAATTGTACACAGCTGGTTGTCAAATTGACTGATTCATGTTTTCCTCAAGTATGCAGTACATGTCTTTTATACCACTTATTATACACTGTGACTGTAAACACAGACTTTATCTACAGATTTTTCTTAGTCTGCTATTTTTTTCTCTCTACAGCAGCACTTATGACTGTTCGGTTCTTTTTAGTCAGAAGTTTTTTTTTATTAATTTTTTTCATTTTCATAACAGCAGCCTGGACAGTAATTCAAACTTCAAGATTTTCTATTAACATGCAGAGATTTGTATATTCGTTTGAATGCTGAGGCTTTCGTGAACGGATTCGTGTAGCATTTTTGGAAGGAGTCAGAAGTGTCAGTGCTTTCCTTTGTGCTATAATACAAAATAAATCAGGATGTTCTATATATTAAGCTTCAGGGTAGAAACAGCAACTGTGGTTTGGCTGCATCACACTCTGCTATTTCCTGTAACAGCGTATGTTAACAGATTTTATTCTTTACTTGCACTACTAAGTAGCATTATTTAATATAGCATAGTCATGCAAAGGCATGCTAGTCTTTGATTAGTTTGTTTTTCACCTCTTTTTTTTTTTTTTGCAGTCATAGTTTGCAGTTATGTCAATTGAAAACACCTCTGAATAGAGAACGATTCCATTCAAAGCCATTCTCAAAGCCATTCCTCATTGGTTCTTAAATAACTGGAATGTTTTTCCCCCACTGCTGCATTTTGACAGAAAAATAATACTTTAAACTTAGTGATTAATTCTGGAAAAATGTTTTAATACATGCCAAAGTTCTCACATTCCAGAAGACTCAAAGGTATCTGTTCAAAAGAAAAAGTACAGCCTTTATGGCTCTGTGGGGATCTGTAAACAGAAGGAAAAAAAATCATTTGATGTGGACCACAAATGTCCAACCAATCAGGACAATGAGACATCTCTGCTTGCCTGGTAGCCATGTTACTTGTCAGTTCAGACAGTTCCACCTTTTGCCGTTCAGCCGTTCTAGTCTACATGTGTTTTAGGAGTGAGGCTTTTGGAGAGAACGCCGACGGGAATAACTGTATGTTTTTAAATGCTGTATACTGTCAATACTGTATGTTTTTTTTCAATTCCAAAACAATTATCTACATTTAAATTGCACCAAAATCACTGATTACATCTTTAAGCTATATTTTTATGATCACTTAAATTTTCCTCCAGTCCACAGGAGAGAAATATATTGGAATATCTCATAATAGCACTCATACACCAGTCCATTAAAGGAAGTTTTTTGTCATTGTTGTGTTCCAGGCTTCCTGAGCACAGGTGACCAGGCCGCTAAAGGTAATTACGGCCTCCTGGATCAGATCCAGGCCTTGCGCTGGATCAGCGAGAACATTGGCTACTTCGGTGGCGATTCTAACCGCATCACAGTCTTCGGCTCAGGCATCGGCGCTTCGTGTGTGAGCCTGTTAACCTTGTCCCATCACTCAGAAGGTAAAGGAACATTCTGCTACTCTGAGATAAATCTCTAATCCTCAAAGTCTATCAGCAATCTATCTTTTGTAAATGAAAAGATCGAAAGAAAAAAAACGTCTTCGCCGGTGCCAAATTTAACCATTAACATTTCCATTTGCCTGTAAGCACCTGCAAAGAAGTGTTAGATTGTTCAATGTGCTGTTTGCTCAAATTCAAATTTCTAATGGGCAAGCCTAATGGCATACACTCAAATGTGCTGTGTTTTTATGTTGTTGTTTTTTTTTAACATGCTTACAGTCGCCTGTTGGCAGTTTGGTTTTAAACTCTGCCAAAATGCTTTTAACTGATGCCAGCTATTATGGGTCATTCTCTGAGTGAGAATTGCAAGCAGACCGTGAAAATTAACACACAGTGCTAGGTATTTATGCAGTCATAAAGTCGTGACAGTTTTTCACTGGCTTTTACCAAGGTTGGATGGATTGTCATGGCAGTGTGGTGCATCATTGTGTTTGATATAAACCAAGGCCACATGTTTTTGGAGGTCTCGAAATTAGTGTTTTAATTTCAGTTATGGGAAATTCTTTTGCACAGGGTTTTTATTACTGGCAGCTTATTCTGGAATAAAACTAATTGTGAATTGCAACATGTGAGCATGTTAGCTACAGTTGGCCTTTAGTATAATTCTCTTTTTATTGTATTACATATGTATGAGTTTTAGACCTAACTGTTTAAACAGAATAAAAGCTACAGCATGAAAACTATAAGACCTGTTCGCAGTTTAAGTTATATGGGATGCAGCAGAAATTTCAGTTCTAATACATATTTTTCATATAAGGTTATCCTGGTTTTCATCTGTGGTACAGATAACTACCTCTTGACCTGATAACTAGCGACTGCTAACAGCTGCTTTAAAGAACATCAAAGTAAGCCACCGTCTCTGTATTTCTTTACTGAAAGAAGATAGAGGATCAAACTGAAATGAGGTCATTTTGACAATTTCACTTTGCGTCTTATTTTGAAACGTTTTCTGTGCTCCTCCGATGCGTTTCGCATCAAAGCATTGCTAATTGCCTTGATTTCCTTAAATGAATATGACTGCTTTTGGATTTATATTCCATCTATTTTATTATTTTCTAGCCATAAATTTTTTATTCATACACCACTATGCCATGCTTGGTGTAGCGTGGTACTATACAGCAACCTCGACCCGCTCTCTTTCCCCTTTCAGTAAATTGGATATTACTGATGCTGATATTTCCCTTGAATAGAAATGTGTGCCCTGCTTGGGTTGATGAGATTAAAAAAAAAAAAAAAGTGAGATCCTAGAAAATTGAAACAGGAAGCCCTCTGTCATGAAAAAGGGCTCTGGTAGCGAGTGCTACCAATATCAATCAGACATCTCAACGTTCATCCTTAAAGCTGTGATCTTAGTCATCAAATGAAGGATAGGGTGTGAAGTGGCCTGCCAAACAGGGCCGAAGCAGCTGAGGGGAATACCAAGCAAGTGAACGCCTGTGGTGTGCACGTCCTAACCTTGTAGGAAGCAAAGATTCTGCAGTTACAACTTCAGCATAGGTTTTGGTTAGCATAATAAGCGATGTCGTGCGTACTGCTAAGATGGTTTGAAGCATGCCATATATTCATACAATGAACGTACATGATCGATTTTCATGACTACTTTGTTTATACTGCATATCAGATTGGTGCCCTTTACCAGCAGTGAGTCATTGTCAAATATAATTGCTGAACTACTGTATTTTAAATGTTCTACACTTTTTTAATTTAAAAAAAATGGAAATAACAAAATGTCATAGTTTACCAGGAAAAGGTGCATTTGAAGTGAAATTACATGCATAACACCAGATGCATAACACCAGATGTATCATGACTGGGAGAGACAACCTCATGTGTATGATGAAAGAAATGGCAAATGTCTACAGGACATTTTGTTTATTAAAAAATAGGTGTTTATTTCTCTTGTCTATGAAGACATTTTGGACACAATTTACAGCAGATGAGGAGACATATGTTCGATAAGAAATGAATTTCACACCTGGCAACATGATCCAATTGTCAGTCAACATCACTAGATAGAGTTATGAATGGGATCCATCTTGTCTCAGAGACAGATTCTAAACCCATCATCATCAGAGGTGCTTTGGGAGGCATATGAGCACATAACATTTGTAGCGTGATTCAAAAGCATTGTAATGCTTTCCAATCAGCAACAAAAGACCATCTAAATGACTGCATCATTGTTTTAGCTGGAAAATATACACTCTGCGTTTTGCAGTTTCTCTTAACTTCTCATTAGCAGATGAATCAAACAGACGAATCAAAACAGCTCATACAAGGACACGAGACATGATTCATGGGAAAATTCTACCCAAAAACAAATATAGCAGAAGACTGATGTAATACATGTGTACACCCTTCCTCAAAAAAAGAACTATGGATGAAAACTGATCATAATTGATGTCTTTTGGCAGTTATTTACATGCATCTATTACATTTACAGCATTTGGCAGATGCCCTTATCCAGAGCGACTTTCATCATTTCCTTTTTATATACAACTGAGCGTTAAGGGTCTTGCTCAGGGGCCCAACAGTGGCAGCTTGGTGGACCTAGGATCAAACTCACAACCTTCCGATTGGTAGCCCAACACCTTAACCACTATGTTACCACATGCCCTACCATCTACCCTACTACATACCACATACCTATTATCAGGTACCTCTGTGTCATTGGTTGTTTAACCATACAGGTCACTTTGTAGGTAATACTACAGCAGGGGTGTCCAATCACATTCAGAAAGCTAGTGTGGGTTTTCACTCCAACCAAGCAGAAGCCACACCTGAATCTATTGAAAGCCCAGATCAACTGATTAAACAGGTGGAATCAGGTGTGGCTCCTGCTTAGTTGGGTTGAAAACCAGCCAGCATCAAAAGAAACTGCCAGAAAAGTTCCAATTGTAACATATGACCAATTATACATATGTATTAGGGTGATGAGCCATTCTCAGCTACATTCAGCACTTATTGAACTTTCATGCACAATGACTGCAGCTTCTGGCTACAGAAACACTATTAGACTGAGAGATTTAGTTAATGGACTTTTCTCAACCTAGTAGTAGTCAGGAAGTCAGGAAAAACATGTTTTGTCAGTGTTTCTACTATAATGCACTCAAATCATACTGTATCTGGTCAATGGTGGTCCTGTAATGGTTCTTTTCAATGGATGTGGTAGAGTATAGCGGAAATTAAGTGATTCTAGCTAATATGAATCTAAAAAATAGATACAAGCTGTGTAGCTGTTAAACTGGCAACTGAGTGTGTATTCTTGTGGGCTTTGACTCTTGCAAACTTTTACAAACTGCTGATGTTGATTTTTACCTGACCTCTTACAGTACTTCTTAATTAGACCCGGCACCAGCGGCGGTACACACAGACCCTCTGGTCCACATTAGGTTGCAGGTCATGTAGTGCATCACCCTCTGAGGCTATCCTTCCCTTTCTTCCACTACTCAGTTTAAATCTTCTTTTTTTTTCTGATAACACCTTGATCCTCCTGCTTCTATTTGTTAATTCTGTGCTTCACGCATGTACTTCTAAGTAGACAGTACTCTTTTGTACAACATCTGAAACAAGTGTCATTAAAAGCATAAGCTACATCATTACAACTCTCTTATAGCTAATTCATTACTTTGTAAGGTTATGTTGGTCTTGTGAGATGCTCTTCTTTTTAAGTTGCAGGTAATATCATTATTAAATACCAACCACAACAGAGCAAGTTAAATGAGAACGGCACCAGCAAGACAGTGATCAAGAGTTACCACATTTATTTTCACCCCAATGCACAGGAATACACTTTTTTCCTGAATCCCATCAGCAGCAAATACCATGGATCAAATCAGCAAACAGAAAGCCAGGTTCAGTCACACAGAGCCATGTGGGTTGTGTGAGATTGAGGGCGCTGCTTATTTGTCCAGTATGTGTGTGTGCATGATGGTGTTAATGAGGCCACTGTGATCTGTCTCTTCCACACAGTGTGGCTCCTCAGCACAGGTATCCTGCTGTTTCCAGCGTCCAGGCCACTACAACACATGACTCTTCATCCTTTGTCTAAATCCTAGTTTAAGGGTAATAATCTGGCTCATTTTTATTGCCTGTGTTGAACTTTCATACAAAGATCAACAAGGTTAAGACAACGAAGAGCACAAGATTCTGCATTTGATCTCAGCTCTTTCTTGGTATTGTAATCACATTGCTCTGATGAGAGGAACCAGGCTTAAATGGGTCATTAGTGGCAGGAACTGGAGGGTTGTATGTGACTTACTGCTTTAATGGGATTCAACAGATGCACCCTTACAGTCTGAGAAGATTGTGTCTCCTTTCCCTTTTTTTTTATATCTGTTCTAAGCATCAGTGGCAAAACGGAAGGAGAGAGAGAATGAGAGAGCACTTCTCCAAGACATTAGATATCTCATATGTTACTATCCATTTGGCATCATGGCTTGCTCTAATTGAGCACAGATATTAGAGGTTTTTTTTCTGTTCCACTCTCTTCATAACAATTATGATGTTGAATGAGAGATGGCTACAGCACACACCTCTGGAATACTAAACACCAGCAGGTTTAGCTGTACATGCTTATTAGGTCAGCAAGGATGTGGGCTACCAGCATTGCCAGTGAAGGTCGTTGCTATTTTTTCCCCTTTCCAGTAACTAATCAGCCTAAAAGCTCTGCTTGTGAGGAGGTGTCCCCCTTTTAATGGAATGCCTCATACATTAAGAACAGAAGGCTTAGTAGTTGGAGGAGTCCATGTGACCATGTCAGCTTTCATTTTTATTAAGACTTTAGGGTTATTGAGGACCATAAATGTGCCTGCTTGAACTGGGCTGGTTTTATTAGGAGGATGCCATGAGTGCAGTGAGCTTTGTGCCTTGAAGCACTTTAATGTCATTAAGAAAATGAGCCTCCTGTTTAAACACGACCAATGTAAAGACGGAGTTTAGTGTTTTAGATGAAAATGTCATGAAACACAATAGTGCATGGGAATACACTATGATACAGTAACAAATCACCCAGAAGAACCACATACTGTATAACACTTGAGGAACATACGTTAACATATCATGTATTGTGCTAATAGGACACAATTGTTTAGGTTACAGTATTTGCAAAAGGACAGATGGAGAAGCTACAGTGGCAGTTCTAGAAACATCTCCCCATGGGTTATAGCTTCAGCCTAGCTTCTAAATGAGATTATTTGCATTTAGTGTTTTGAGACCACTTTAAGATACCTGGCATCATCAGTTTTCTCTAATGCATATCGTAAAGTTGGGACATTTTTATAATCTTCTACTTGAAGATGCATACTCTTCAGAAAACTGCATTCAAGCACTGACTTTCTTTTTGAATCATTAAAGTATTGTTTTCATTCAGGCTGTCATGTAGCTTTGCTCAATTCCTCATTCCACATGTTATTAGGACCTACAGAAGCATTGTCATGTACACAGTCAAGAATTGTAATCGTATCCTTTTAACCATTTTCTATATACGGCATGAAATTATTCACATGACTTGATTTGCATTTTGATGCTTTTTACTAGCCGACGATAACATGGCTAAACGTTTATGCTAAAGATGATTAGGAAAGCTCTAACAGAGCAATGGGAAATTGTATCAGTGGTATTTTTATACCTGACAGCGTGCATTTTGATTAGAGCTGAGTGTGGTAAACAGCAAGACCACAAAGCTTTCAGCAGTAAATTCTACATTCTTTAGTGTCTGTATTTCCACCATACAATACTGAAGTGTAGGTGGGTTTTGTGATTCAGGCTACGATGTCATGTTTAAATTGAAGCTACATGTATCAGGATCTTGGGACTGACCTTAAGCATGCAATGGGTTGTACACACACACACTACTAAATAATGCTTACCTACAATGTTAAACGAAATCTTGGAGCCTAGGGCTATGTTTTTTTCCCACTTCTGGTGATATTGACTGCTTGTGTGACCCCATTAAAAGTAGGTTAAAATGTATTGCACAAAAAAGTGTGGGGGGAGGAGACAAAACGCATCAGTACTTCATCTCTAAGGCGACTGGTTGCGTTTGACCTATGGAAATTCAAAAGGTCTGGCATTCTCTTTCTGGTCCACTTCTTCTGAAAAGAAACCCGCAGGACTAAAGCCAGGCCAAGTTATAGATGACTGCAGCTTGAGTAAATATTTCGAGATCATACTTTATTATGCAGGTATCATAACAGCCTCCTATCGCTACAGCCGTGCCGCCAGTAAATGTCAACCGATATCATGAAAAGAAAAAGAAATAAATGTGAATCAAGCACTCCCTGTATAGTCACTGATTATTTTATTGAATAGAGCTAAAAGCCATTGTTGTGGAAATATCATATTTTCTGGCAAGAGAAAAATCTATTGTTGAATACCCTCATCTCAGAGGTGTCAGACTTATAAAGAGCCATGTTGCCACGGCTGGTGTCTGCCTGCAAAGTAAAGCCTTCCAGGTTTTACGTTGTGCTTTTTTGTTTGTTTCTCATTTATTTAACAGGGACGGTCGAAACAAACATTCTTACATGCAATGCTACACATGTAATGTACATAGAACATCTGCCTGTAGCTAATTATCACAGAAATTGATTGTTCAGAAAGCACCATAAGTGCTATTTACAGTTGACGGTTCATAGAAGGAATAATGCAATTATTGCTGCAGTATCTCTCAGATTTTAATCCTGACCAAACCTGCACATACTGTACACACATCTGGAAAGATTACATTGTACTTTACCTACTATAAAAAGCCTAGTAGAAATAACCCCAGATATTACATCTTGTCTGAATAAGCATGTTTATAAAGATTCATTTATATTCTTTTGAAGGTTATTTATTTATTTATTTATTTATTTATTTATTTATTTATTTATTATTTTTACACAAATACACAGCAGGAAGCACAGAACCTAAATTGGAAACACAACAATAAAATATAGACAATGTTTAAAAGGATTTGTCAGAGAAGTAAAGCTAATAATGATCTACATCAAGAGTTCTGCAACAAGAGCTTTTAATAAAGGTCAAAACTACAGCTTGTAATAAAGTGAGGTGTAAGTGGTACACATGGAGTTCTTAGTGTGACAAGTTATAATGCATTCATCATAAAGACACTCCCATGTTTGTGACTTACAGAGATTGCTTATCTGATGTGAGTCCATCATAATTACTGCAAGCCTCCTCCAGCAACGTTACTTAACAGACATTTCTAGAAATAAATCTTATCCTGTTCCAACTGTATTTATTGAAATGACAAGCTTCGTACCAGCTGTTTGTAACCATCAATTATAGTTGATGATGTGAAAAAAATAAGTCTAAAATGAATTGGAACAAATTGATATATCTGGAGACTTTATTATAATACTAATGGGTGGTTTTCTCAGGCCAGTTCTTTGTTGGCATGGATTCAACTCTAGAAGCTGTTGTGTGAGAAAATGACAGATCGCCCCTTTCTAAAATACTAAAACCATTTTTTTATTTCCATGGCAACCATCGTCTCAATGATGTTTGATGTGAGCATTACCAGAAGACCATGACCTTACCTTACCTGTATATGTTTTTTTTTTTTTGCATTGCACTTTTACTTCATGATCTTCTAATTGATGCATCGCATGAACGAGCAGGTGTACAGGCAATCAAAAGGTCTCTAAGGTTTATGCAGAACGGTGCGAGAAAAAAATCAAAAGACGTGAGTGGCGAACAGGAACGCCTTGTTGATGAGAGAGGTCAGAGAAGAATGGCCAGACAGATTTGAGCTGACAGAAAATCTACTCAAATAAACAATCTTTACAATTGTAGTGAGCAGAAGAGCATCTTGAAAAGCACAACATGTCGAACCCTGTAGCAGATGTGTTACAATGATCAGGTTTCACTTCTGTCACCCAAGGAATCTGATTCTTCCGTGGACACAGCCTTGATTGGAAATATTTTTCTTTGGCACAGATTTGTGCTGTGACATGCAGATATTAGGACCAGAATTTAGCTTTTTTTTTCTTAGATATATTGTGTTGTTGACCATGTGTACTGTACCTCTTCTTATATTGGCTTCTTAAAGCATGAAATTCAAAAAAGTCAAAAAGCACAAGTCATTTCATGAACTTGACACTTTATTTAATTGTTACGATATCTGAATCCAGTAAAGTATCTTTAGGATGTGTTAGAATGGGAAATTTTCAGCATAACGAAGAGCTTACAAATAAAAATTCTCTGAGATTCTGTTCCACAATCAGGTAAATTTCATGCCATTACATTGGAGGCTGCTGTGAGAAAAGGGATTCTACCCAGTATTAAGTGTCTGGTGAGGGTTTATAAAGTTCTGTCACATTGTAGTGTTTGTATTTCTAGTGGTTGACAATTCCAAATGGAGACTAACCAAAGGTTGTTCTGAGTTCTGAAAGTCTACAGATGCCACTTGCTCTAGCCTCAACTGAAAATCCACTGCATTAAATGCAACTTTTCCACTCGCTCATTCACAGACTGCCACTCTGTTGCTCGATCTCCTGTCAGTTCCAATCCTGCTCACTGCAAAGAGTCACTGCAAAGATTACAAGTGAACATTATGTTGACTATACGTGAACCAAACTTATTTCTGATTATGCTAAATACATGACTGTTCAAACTTCTCATTTCGTGCTTGAAATTGTATTCCATGCACAACTCATAACATTTACATTTCTAAAAGAAGCTAATTCAAGCAAGCTAACAGAACATGAACATTTCAAACTTGAATTGAGAAAGAAATGTTCGGGAAATAGGTTTAATAGTCTTTATGTTTGTTTTACTATAATCTCAGAAAGTGAAATGTTTAATACATTTGTCTATGTTCTAGATATTTTTTGTTCTAGATATTTAGGGAGTTTTATGTATCCAACACAAAGGGTTTTTATCTGCTGTTTTAGTACTTTTTCTCTTTTGGTAAAATATTTCATTTTGCCCCAAAGAGTCAATGATAGTTAAATGTACTACAAAAGTAAGGGAATTAGTTTTTCTATTTCAGAAACACCAGTGAAGCATGAGCATAAGTTGCCGCCTGTCACTATATGCAGATACTCTGTTATTGTCACAGCACATAATACATGAAGAATAGGCTGTGCCGACAGATACAGAACGAAAGAGTACGGTGTAAAGAGGAACCATATATCCTGGGTGTAGTATAGCTTAGAACTCAGCTTCCACAGAAACAACGCAGTGACAGATTGCCAGTCTGTGGGAGTATAGTTCATTCAGAAACTGTAACCATCACTCTGCAGCACCCTTGCTGCAGCCGCTCAAGTCTATAAAGCGTAGCACAAAGAGCAGGAAGCAGCTGCTTTGTAGCAGTCTTTCCCAGTGCTGTTACTGCAACAACTCTGCACTGCGATTTTTAGTGCTTTTTAAAACATTTTTAAACCATGTATGAGTTGTACATGTTGTACTACAAGAGAAAACACACAGAATTACAGTGCAAGGACTGCTGTACACTGGCATGTAAGCAGGATACCTGTGTTTAACCTGTGCTCATGCTAATCTTTCACTGTGGTAGGACGATAAATAAGCTGGTCAGTGTGTTAATGAACGAAACCACAGGTTAAAAACCAACCTTAATACAGTTTACTGGGTATCTGAAAACATCATTTTTATATTTGTTTATTTGAATATATATTTGTCAGCTTCTGTTACCCCTGACACCTTTAACAGAAGCTGACAAATATATATTCAAATAAACAAATATAAAAATTATGTTTTCAGATACCCAGTAAACTGTATTAAGGTTGGTTTTTCCAAAGCTCATATTTGACTAGTCAGATTTTGTTTACAAAATTCTCTTAATAAAAATTCTATTAATCAAATAATAAACATTAAGCATCTGCTCTATCTTTGATAGGAAAAAAATGATAGAAGACAGAAAAAGAGACTCTCTTTTGTTAACTCTTCTTTGCTTTTCTACATCATCCAATAAACCCAAAGAAATAAAAAATAATAAATAAATAAATAAATAAATAGACAAATAAATAAATAAATAAATAAATAAATAAATAAATAAATAAATAAATAAATAATACTTTTCTTTTATGTGCTGATTCAGAAACCATTTTCATGACCATAATACAAGGACAATTATGGCATTTGACTGTAGGCATGGCAGATTTTCATTATTTTCATGACCTGTGGTGCAGGCAGGAACCTAGCAAATACAGTAACATAATTTAAAAAAATCAATGGGGTTAGAATTAAAACTATTATCCAGAAGTATTGGTTTATATTCAATCAACTTCTCATGTCAAAATCTTTTGAGCATGACTGTTAACCCTCAGCTACTCAGTTGTATCCAGAGAAAACAAAGGGAGCAAAAAACACATCTGGCAACCTGTACAGAACTACATATTGTAATGGTTTACATTTTTAATGTTCATGGATTTTATTTCAATGCAATCGAATCACTAGAGTTTACACATCTAGATCACTCAAATCATAGGCAGACTTTTTTTTCTCCTACTCAAACTACATGTACAGTATACCAATGAAGGAACAAGCCGTAGAATTTATTTAGTAGAATAAACAATGTATATGAGAAATTAGCTCGTTTTATTTTTTTCTTCTATGTTTTTTTTCATGAGTGTTCACTCATGTTTCTCCAGGACTAATCTCTGCAAATGCAAGAAAATCAGTAATAGTATTTAATTACTTTTCTGAGACATTTCATTATTTCTGTTGTTAGTGACAGTGACAGAAACTGTGAACAGCCACAAATCCAGTTTATAAGAAAAAGGATAGAAATTTGGATTCTCGTTTCTTCGATCTGCTTTTAAACAAGGTCCCAAGAGGCGGTAATATTATACAATTTCACCAGAGTGGGTGCAAAAGTGCTGCTATGCTGGTGTCACATGTCCTGTTGAACCACTTCACTCAGGCCAGGCAAGGCAGGTGAATTAATTTGATATAAGATGGAAATAACAGCTGTGCAAGAACAAGTAAAAATTGGCTCACCCTTAACCAAAATCCATAAGCCACTGTGGTGTGTAAATGATTTTTTCCCTCCACAGTAAAACAGATCTCTCGTATAAATTGTCCCTAAAAAAGTATTTCCTTAGTGATAGACACTCATTTATTACAGTTATTTTAAGGCACCTTGCATTTTTCCATCTGGTTTAGGCAAAAATTTGTGAACATTCTCAAGGTTTTCGGGAACATATAATGCTAATCTTTCTACTGGCTGGCTGCTTTGCTGGACAGCTGGTCACTTCAGTTCAACACTTTTTAACATGTGAAAACAGCAAGAAACATTGGCTCATGGCTACAGATAATTACAAGGAAGAGATACAACAGCAACTATGAAAGCATCTGCCAGAGGTTATAAATGGATTTGAACGAGCCATGAATGGATTATTCTGCAGTGTCATCTTTACTTTACAAATTAAGTAATCATCTATGTTGAAAAAGAGCTGAGGGAATGCATGGCGTATTATTGCAATAATCCAGTAGCCATATTTATTGCTTCGATATTATTCCCCATGCTTGTTATATGTGAGCGTTAATTTGTGGTTGTCTTCAAATAGGTTTGCCGGTGGAGGTTATCTCTTTACAGCGCGTTGCTCATAGCCCACATTCGATGCTGAAGTACAAATTTCTGTCTGATTTCTTTTGAGGAGCCACCTTTCCTCGCGCGCTCTCATTCTGCAGCCTCCTCCACACTTCTCTCCATCTCTCTTTCTCATATCCCATGTGAGAGAGCAGCTTCGGTGAAAAGCATCCATTATGGCTGGATGCATAGTCGCCTGTGTTGTGAGCGAGGGAGCTGGCACTCCTCAATGCCCACCTGCACAGGAAGCCTAAACACTAAGAGTGTGACAGCTGAATACCCCATTCCTCCCCTTCCAATCCCCCCTCCTCCTTTGCCTCGCCATTCGTGTCAACCGGCTCTTTGTCTGCATCTGATAACATCAAACATGACCAAAAGAAGACCATTCTGGTCAGAGAGTTAAAAGAACCCAACACTATCTATCCCTCTGTGCCTCTTAAAAAACAACAAACATTAAGGATCAATATTAAAAAATGCAAATGGACCTAGGATACAATTTTGAGGCTCTCCAATATTCTAACACTACTCCAGCCACCTTGACTACTAACTATGTAAGGAATAAACTATGGCAGGACATAATCCTGTGCTTAGAGGTGTTTTTATTCCTCTATTGCCAAAGCAATTCTCCAACAATTGTGATTTTTAATTTCAATAAACTTGTTTTTATGCTTTTATACGACAAACAAGAAAGCATAAATTCCTCTGTTATGAAAACTTTTCCATGGTGGAAAAAAGTATCGACCTTTACAAAAGCACAGATATGGATAAGCACATTAATATAAATATATCATTTGAACTTTAAAAAAAAATAAAACAATTAATCCATACCTTCAGAATTAAGAATTCAACAGTGCTGTGATATAATAGCTAATTTACAGTGAAATGGTAGATCAGATTAGATTAGATTAGATTAGATTAGATTAGATCAGATTAGATTAGATTAGATTAGATTAGATTAGATTAGATTAGATTAGATTAGAAACACAAAGACCAGGAAAAGCATAGATACACTGAGGGAAGCAGGACATTACTTAGCAGCCTGTGAACAAGTTCGCATGTGTAACCTGTTTCATTAACAGCGGAGTAGATGTTATGAGGACTCCTGTGTGGATTCGGCTGATGAAACTAGGGCATGTTGAATATTCTGTTTTTCCCCTAGCAAGAGCTGCAAACCATCATGACCTGCTCTCTTTCCCATTGGTCTCAGCCTTGTTTTTTCCACAGAGAAAAAAGCTACACCCATCAACCCAATCATCAGCCTGAATCACAGTGTGTTCTCACATTGTAGAGCTGCACCTAGAGAGATGGGCTTTGGCACTCTGCTCCACTTTTAAATTCACACTGAACGAGCTGTTGTTTCTCTCCTTCTTTATAACCATCTCTCTTTCTCTTCCTCATAGATGCAAGTGCGCTCTCTCTCTCTCTCTCTCTCTCTCTCTCTCTCTCTCTCTCTCTCTCTCTCTCTCTCTCTCTCTCGCTTTTCTCTTCCTCTCGTTTTCCCCGTTCACCATTGCCATTAAAATTACCTGAGCCGTTCTCTTCTCATGCTATTTTCATTCAAGTGCTCTTCAGCTCCCTCACAGATAAGGGATGATATTTCTTTCTCATTATTGGTCATTGCTTATGATTAACAAATATTCATGGAAACAAAGACCCCTCTGTTTTGTGACATCGTCTCAAGCTAATGAAAATAATTAGAGTCAAGACAGAAAGAATTGATGCTTTTTTCCCCAAGAATTAAAAAAAAATAAAAAATAGCCAAGCCAATTTCTTGAGCTGTGGGTTTCTGTGGTGCACACGGTAGACTAAATCGTGTCATGTGGAGCAACTCTGATGTGTTGCGACCTGTGGAGGGTATACCATCTGGACTATTAAAACCTGAGGAACATGGCTGCTACAGTATAAAGCACAAAACAGGGCGTTTGCTTTTGTTGCACACCAGCATTCTCAAATTGAATGCTGTGTTCATTGCAGAGAGGGCTGTTAGTGCTCAAGTAAATCCCAAACGGAAGGAACTTTCTTAAACATGCTGAGTAGCAAAAACTATACATACGGAAAAAAAAAAACAGTGCAATGCCTGCTTGACAAAAGCGTAAATCTTAAGCCCCCAAGCGTGCAGTGTGCAGAAGTTTTTTAGCTTGGAAAAGATATCACGTTTAACAATTAAATATCCAGAGCAATGAAATATATGGATTGTTCTAGAACAATCATCAGTGAAATATATGCATTGCTCCAGAACTAGCATAAATTGAACATACGGAGCGGAATATATATATATATAAAATCGTATGCAAAAGTTTCCATGATTTTCATTTATAAATATTTGGGTGTTTGGATCAGCAATTTCATTTTGATCTATCAAATAATTGAAGGACACAGTAATATTTCAGTAGTGAAATGAGGTTTATTGGATTAACAGAAAATGTGCAATATGCATCAAAATGAAATTAGACAGGTGCATAAATTTGGGCACCCTTGCCATTTTGTTGATTTGAATACCTGTAACTATTTAGCACTGATTAACTGGAACACACAATTGGTTTGGTGGCTCATTAAGCCTTGAACTTCATAGACAGGTGCATCCAATCATGAGAAAAGGTATTTATAAGGTGGCCAATTGCAAGTTGTTGTTCTCTTTGACTCTCCTCTGAAGAGTGGCAACATGGAGGCCTCAAAACAACTCTCAAATGACATGAAAACAAAGACTGTTCAACATTATGGTTTAGAAGAAGGTGACAAAAAGTTATCACAGAGATATAAGCTGTGAGTGTCCACTGTGAGGAACATAGTGAGGAAATGGAAGACCACAGGCACAGTTCTTGTTAAGGCCAGAAGTGGCAGGCCACGTAAAATATTGGAGAGGCAAAGGCGAAGGATGGTGAGAACAGTCAAAAACAGCCCACAGACCACCTCCAAAGACCTACAACATCAACTTGCTGCAGATGGTGTCACTTTGCATCGTTCAACAATTCAGCGCACTTTGCACAAGGTGAAGCTGCACACATGACACAAATCGAGTCGCTTGAGGTACAGTATGCAAACGCACATTTGGACAAGCCAGCTTCATTTTGAAATAAGGTGCTGTGGAGTGATGAAACAAAGATCGAGTTATTCGGTCATAACAAGAACACAGAATTCCAAAAAAACACTTGCTACCCACAGTAAAATTTGGTGGAGGTTCCATCATGCTGTGTGGCCAGTGGAGGTACTGGGAATGTGGTTAAAGTTGAGGGTCGCATTGATTCCACTCAGTATCAGCAGATTCTTGAGAATAATGTTGAGGAATCAGTCACAAAGGTTGATGTTACGCCGGGGCTGGATATTTCAACAAAACAACAACCCAAAACACTGCTCAGAATCTACTAGGGTACTTGTGCAGAGGAACAAGTACAATGTTCTGGAATGGCAATCCCAGTCCCCAGACCTGAATATCATTGAATATCTGTGGGGTGATTTTTAAGCAGGCTGTCCATGCTCAGCAACTAGAGATGTTTTGTAAGGAGGAATGGTCCAAAATACATTCATCCAGAATCGAGACACTCATTAAGGCTATAGGAAGTGTCTAGAGACTGTTATTTATGCTAAAGGAGGCTCTACTAAATATTGATGTGATTTTTCTGTTGGGGTGCCCAAATATATGCATATATATATGTATATATATATGCATATTGCACATTTTCTGTTAATCCAATAAACCTCATTTCACTACTGAAATATTACAGTGTCTTTCAGTTATTTGATAGATCAAAATGAAATTGCTGATCCAAACATCCAAATATTTATAAACGAAAATCATGGAAATTGTCAGGGGTTCCTAAACTTTTGCATACGACTGTATATTCTGAATTTTGTTTGAAAACAACCTTGTTTCAGAACTTTACCTTGTTAAATATATGGATGATTCCAGAACAATCTCCAATTGAAGATAGTGATTTTCTTCCAGTGATCAGAATCACTAATTATGTTGGCTTTGTAGAAGCCAACATTCTGTTTTCCTATTTAAGCTTAGACAAAAATTTATAAAATTTAATGCGGCCTAGGGCTTTCGAGCCACATGCACCAAATTCAGATATGTTGTAGACCCTGGTCTGAAGTTTGTTGCTATTACTTTTCTAAGCGATCCGAGTACCGGTACTTCCAGTACTTGGTCTCAAACTGGCCTTTTTTCCCCATAGACTCCCATTATAAACTTTGGAGGTTTATAACTCGGCAAGCTTTGGAACTATCTACACCAAACTCTGCCAGCTCCTTTAGGGTGATACTCTGAACAAACTTTTAAATTGGTGTACCGACTGGCCTTTCGGTTGTCCCGCAGCCCCGCCCCCAATATATGCAAAATCAAAAAACTTTTTACAACATGGACATGTGACATATCAAAACACTCAGAACAATGAGGGGAACTTCCTCACGGGTATTCTGATGACATCATGTGACATCACGTGATGTCACGTGAAAATCAAAAAATAGCACAACATGGATAAGTGACATATCAAAACAATCAGCCCAATGTGAGAAACTGCCTCAGGAGTATTTGGATGATGTCACATGCTTGTCTCTGCTTACCTCCAAATGTTTTGGCAACCTAGCTTTCTGTCCACTTGCCTCCAAAAGCAACAATAACTCTTATGTCCACTTGCCTCCAAAAAGCACTATACTTGCATCGTCAAAGCCAACATCAAAGTTTGTTGCGACAAACTTTACAAATCTAGTTACTATATTGGAATTGTTCTAGAACAGCTAGATTCCAGGAAACATTTGTTTAATTTGTCAAAAATAAAGAAATAAACAAATGAAATAGCAGAAACCTTCCTGGGGATGTTGTTGCAAATATTCTTGAAAGTCAGGTATTAAAAATTCTGTGTATATTGTATAGTACAGGCCAAATGTGTAAAAGATGCACTCTATTAGGAATGTTCGTGGGTAATTCTGTTTCTGTAATTCAGGAATATTAAAGTAACAGACCAACTAAGACTCGAGGCACCTCGTGATCTTTTATTTATTCATTTGTTTATTTATTGTTTTTTTTATTGACCAATTAAGAAAAATAATACAACAAAACGTTGCTTTAAACATGCCTTGTAAAATATCATGAGATAAAACCTCCAATTAAGCAAACACAACAGGACCACATGTTTGTGGCGTATGATTTTCTACATTAACACACATATACAGTACAGATGTTGAATGTTTAGTAAACAGCTGTCACACGTTTTCAACATTATTGTCCATCATGCCATGTCCGTCTTCCATATATTTGAACAGGCCATGTACAGATCATGTACTGAGGCAGCAATTGGGATTTAATTAAAAAAAGAGATACGTGCAATGAAATCAGATGCATTCTATTCAGATGAACAGCTCATTTCTCTTTGGCTCAGGCTATTAATGTAATTATGTGTAGGGACAGTTATCATATGGGAATTAGAACAACAAAATGCAACAGCAATGTAATATTCCACTTCCAAAGCCTCACACGTTCTTCTTTAACCTTTAACAACCTAAAATGTCTGTACTTCTCATCCAGTTACTGCTTCCATAATGTGATTGTTTTGGTGCTTCACTGGCTATTACCTTGTAGCACTTGACTTGAAGCAGTTAAGGACCTTTTTAGCTTTTTTAAGGCTTTTTTTCCTTTGGCTGAGTCTTGACATGGCAGCAAGTGATATTTTCTTGACGTCTAATATATCTACTACTTTTATTATAATATTATTAAGCCTATTTCTGTGATTATTTTACTGTTTTTTTAAAGATTTATTTTACATTTACAACATTCAGCAGATGCCTTTATTTAGAGCAACTTGCATTGCATTTATGTAAAAGGGAGCAGCAACTTGGTCAGTGATGGGATTTAAACTCACCACCTTCCAATTAGTAATTTCTAGTTTCTAGTTATCTGTTCATATAAAATACTAGACTATATTTTATGATTTTATAACGTGCTAAGATGTCATTTTTTGTAGTGCTTGCATTCCCAGAGTAATTGCTGGACATGACAGTTGGCTTAAACAATATTTATAGTAGTCATTAGATCATTATTAACAGTAGGGTAGTTTACCTTTTTTGTACAACTGCTTGCACATGCAGGTCCCTATGCAACGGCTGAAATGACATGCTTTAGTGTAACCTTTAAGTGATACGTGGTATAGTTATTCTTTCTAGTAACAGTCTAACCAGAGCATCTCATTGGGTGAAAATTTTCTTTCACTTATCCCTGATTTCTAAAGGATGACAATGATGATAATAGTTTTTAAATATGTTAAAATTTATTGTTAAGCCATACGTTTTAGACACCTGGACATCACAACCATATGTTCTTGTTGAACATCAAATTATAGATTTATTCCTGTTATAATAACCTCTATTCTTCTTGGAAAGCTTTCCACTAGATTTTGGATTGTGGCTTTGGGGATTTGCTCATTCAACTACATGAGCATTAGTGAGATCCGGCACTGATGTTGGGTGAGAAAGCCTGGGGCTCAGTTGGCATTCAAAATTATCTCAAAGTTGTTCAGTAGGTGGAGGTCAGGGCCCTGTACAGGCACTCAAGGTCTTTCACTCCAGCCTCGGCATATCATGTCTTTATGGAGTTCACTTATTGCACAGGGGCATTGTCATGCTGGAGAATCTGTGGGCTTCTTAGTGCCAGTGAAGAGAAATCTAAATCCTACAGCATGCAAATACATTTAGAGATACTGTAATAGTGTGCTTTTTTTTTTTACACACTTTGTGGCTGCTGTTTGGAGAATGCCCACATATAGGAGTGATATGTTTGCAACCACCTACAGTTTGATTTAATTTCCACTCTATCTTTTAGATATTAGATATTCAGAATCACACACAAAGAATTTTTTGAAAAACCCCAAATTCAGGTGACTTACTGAACAAGCCGTTCTGACTGAAACAAGCTGCTATTGCTGAATCTTATCAAGGTGTATAATGAACTAAATGGTTTGTGAGAAAAAAGGGTCACATTATATATTTTACATATTGTTAAATATACAACCCTGAAAAGCTCTTAGCTTTTGTAGAAATAAATCTTTTCAATACTACAGAGGCCTCCAAGAACAACCATTTTTAGAAAGCAAATAATGTATAATTAATACAAAATGTCTTGAGGAATCCTATTTTAGGTGTGCATGTGTGCGTGTAAATGGATTCCAAATCCAAAGTGATACAATCTGCTGAAAAAGAAACAGATCCATATGCTACCAAGGGACTGCATGTACTTAAATAGTCAGTTAGAAACGTCATTGTACCATTTGGGGAATTATTTTCTCACTAAGGAAACATTAACAAATTTCTTACCATAACAAGGCACACTAAAAATGTCTTGCTATAACATGACACATAGCAAGCAAAAGAAGCACCAGGACTGATTAGAGGTCTGAAAGCAATTACATTGTATCTAGAAGATTTTTCTTTCTTATCGAAACACTCATCAAATGTGATCAGGCAAATACGTTTTTCTGGAAAACAGGTAAAGTCTGCTTCATTCATCCACTGTGTAATGTGTTTAAGTACGTTGAATAGTGTCATGATTGTTGCACAGGGTAAAATGTGTCCTTTTTCTGAACCCCTGCTCCCCAAAATATCTGTGGACAGCCCCATCTCATTACATGCCACTGTGAGTAATTAATGCTCAAATGCAGCTTGGCCTTGTATCTGTATGTGCAGCTACAGCTGGTGTCTGGAGTGCAAGAGCCAGGAACTTTCCTACAGAGAGCAGCAGGCCATTAGATATGGACAATTTTTTCATACATTTGTTTATCAGACACACACTGAGCAGTAGAGCTAGCTGTCTCAGTCAGATAGACACACGTAGGTGCTCCCCTGAGCGTTCCAGGACTCCTCTGAATCGGTAAAGGCTTCATTAGCCACAACCAGCTTCTCTGCAGAAGGAACATCTGTTTGCTAACTGCTAGCATCGTTACCCAGCCCTCTCCGTCTGCCTTATTGCCGGCATGGTCCCATGTCTGTTAATAGAATCCTCATTAGGAGGCTGCTTCTTGATGGAGAACAGTGCAAGTCCATTGCAAAACTCTCCCACTGGTGTCTATCATGACAAGAACGCCTAACTATGATTTTGCTCAAAGACCACTGAAATAAACCCAGCTCGACCCCAGTTGGAAGTGAACGGTTTGGCGTGTACCCCTCCGCAGAGAGTTTTGTCAGCTTAGCTGTGTCTGTGTCAGCACCAATTCACTCCTGTTAGGTACCAAGTCTCACAGTAGCTTCGATCTAAAGATAATAGGCTCTGACCAGAAACACACTTGCTCCCTCCATGACTCCTCGGCAGCAAGGTCAGAGCTTTTTTATTTTTTTTCACAGCTTACTTCAGGCGCACGGTGAGTGGAGTCGCTCGGGCATTGCCACAATAGCACCGCAATTTGATGAGAGCTTGAGCAAAGTCAATTTCTCAGTGTCACAACTGATAAAACTCAGATGCAAACTGACCAAATGGGGCATACCAAAGAGGGTGCTCGGGAAGTGCGATCGCAACACCGCGGGATCAACAGCATATGTGGTTGTTTGTTAGCTAGGCAAAAAAGAAAAAAATATTTTAGGCTGAAATATCAAGAGGTCAAAGAGCTCACTGAAAGGCAATTAGCCTTATTACAGTACCTGGTGTGCTCAGCCGTCAGCTTCATTGGGAATCAAGCAGCCACTGCTGGGGTTTAGGTGGATAATTGTTAAAGCCAGGTGGGAGCTGGGTGTTGTTTTCATGCCCTGTCATAATAATGGGAGCAATGGTTGGGCGGATAATCACATAGAAAGCTCACCTGCCCATACCTTTATCTAGTTCAGCCCCAGAGGTGTTAAGCATGATGAATCTCCCCATCAATCGCTCGCTCTTCCCACCTCTCTCTCTCTCTCTCTGTCTGTCTGCAAGGGCATTCAGTCTAGCCTGGCATGAGCGTGTGTTCCCCTGAGCTGAGCAGCTCAGCTGTTCACGCTGTCCACCCCGTTTGAATGCAGACTCTTGGGAAATCTATACCACTACAGATGTGTGCCCAGTGGCTGCTATAAACGGGAGGTATGAAAAGCAAAATATAAATAAAAATAAAAATAAAGAGCCAAAATGCATGCTATCAGGGGAAAGGAAAGCAAACAAAAACTCCCAGCTCTTTCTGAGCTGTAATCATTTATAGGTCCCATCTCACCACTACTATTTTCTTATGCTATCCTCCTGCCTTCCGGTTGCAAATGTATATGTGAGACTGATAATCTCCTGTGTGATCAGTGAGGCAGAAAGGCAACTATTGAATGTCTTTCATCCTCCCCTTAGAGCGGATGGGACTCACTGCCGAATAAAAAACCTACTCCCACTTCCCTCTCTGAAGCCAAGCTCTAGCGTCTCTGCACGGCAGACTCAAGCACCAGGCTTTAATAACTGCAGCCATTGTTCGCGTTGAATTCACAATGTTACTGAAACCTTTAAGATAATGTGCTTCTTTGCAATTTGCTGCTAAGATTCAGCACACAAAAAGAGTCTAAGCATAGCTTTGAATCACTGCAATCAGGAGTGAGTTTCTGAGTGGCATTTTGCCCCGGCTTTTGCCTTGCGGTATAGTCATGGCACTGAATTACACTCGAAATATGACACAATATCCAAAGGCATCAAAACTGTCAACATGGATTTTCTGCCTGACTCAAAACCCACAATACATACAGCAAAGCCAGAGCAATGAATATTCATTAAACGTCTATCACCGTGTCAGTCTGGTCCTGATTAACTCTCTGATTGAGAACCAAATTACAGTCCATCAGCTGTAATTTATAGAGTCGGTTCATCAAAATTGTGTTTACTATGAATACCTGAAGATGACAGACCTTGAAAACATGGAAGATAATATAATATGTTGCCCTGTCACTATGGTTCTGCCAAATGCTCAAACAGTGGTGTAGACAGACACTGACTGTCAGATTACAGCTCACTAACTTAAAAAGCAGATCATGTGTTTCTTGACAAGACAGCTTGGCGAGTAGGAATCATACTACTGGAATTAAGTGGCCAAAGGAATTTGTGCTGTTTTATTGGATGTTTTCTGATATGGGTGAAATGCTACACAGATACTTGTCCCTATTATTACCAAGGGAAAAGAGAACTGTTTACATTTCTTAGTGTTCCTTTAGGCAGTAATGAGTTTTAATAACCAACCTCTATGAAATGTAAAACAATTTTTTTTAACCAAGATACATTAATTAAAAAGGAAAGTGTACAAAATGGATGTACTGGAACAGGAAAAGTCACAGTATCACCATTCATGCCTAACGAACCAATAAGGATATCTCTCATATCCAGTTATAGTGGTTCAGTGTGTGGAGAGAAAAGCATGTTTGTAATCACATGGAAAAAAAAAATATGAAATGTGAATTTTCAGGCAAATAAATTGTTTGTTTTAGTTGTTTCATAAGGAGGCTTATTTAGTCCTGTGTTCTGTAGGTTTCTGTTGGCCTCAACTTTATTTTTTTTTACATTTTTAATTTTAACATCCAAATTGTCCATAGTGTGTGATTGTGTGAGTGAATGAGAGTGTGTTTGCCCTGGGATGGGTTGGCACTCCGTCCAGTTTGTATCCTGCCTTGATGCCCGATGACGCCTGAGATAGGCACAGGCTCCCCGTGACCCGAGGTAGTTCGGATAAGCGCTAGAAAATGAATGAATGAATGAATTTTAACATCCTTATTTCTGAAGTTATGTGGTCATTTTATTTTCCCGCATCCACTTTGTATCTTCAGATTCCTCCTCTCTCAGGTTTGCCTTGGTTGTCATCAGCATGTCGGCACAAACCCCTAGTGCGACCCGAGCAGCGTTCTCTTCTTGCCTGCAGATGAGTGGATCTTTACTGCTATGTCAGTTTGTCATGGCAACTGTTCCAGCACAAATTTGACTCCCATTATCAGGCATGTCATGTAACCACAGAAAAAGGGATGTAACCAAATGTGAATGCATTATTCAGTTGGACAGATAATGTATTCTAAACAGATACAAATGAAGCTACACAATTAGAGGCATTTTGGTTTTTTTTTAATTAAGAAAGCTTAATGGTTCACCGGGCATCTGGGTGAGACTGAAGCTGTGTCTTATGGACAGGGATTCCCTGTGACACTCCAAAAAATGTTGTGTTAGAAATAATATTTTGCTTAATATAGGAGTAAATAAAAAATACTCCCACACACATCACTGTAACACAAATTTTGTTCCTGACTCTTTTATTCTTTAATTTGCTATTGCCTCAAACATAGAAAATGTCTCTTTAGCTCCTCAAACTTTGCTTTTGTGTCCAAGTATGTTGAAATGTACCTATATTAATAGAGAAGACAGGCACCGAGCAGGAACAGGCCTAAATAGTGCCCTTGTGTTGCACTTAGTAATCAATGTCAACACTCTACTGACTGTCCAAATCATATTAACCATAGAAACTGCCATTATTACCCAGTTTAGGTGATAAAATTAAGGTTTTGTTGCCTCTGAATTTTGCAAAACCATTCGACTTTCATTTAGTGTGCATTTACTTCTTGGCAGTTTGGGGGTTAACTGGTAGCCTGGTTGCAGTGATTGTGGACAGAAGCAGGTTAATTAGAGTCTGAGATTTGAGCCCCTCACCCCCTCACATGCCCTGGCTGATTTAATCAGAAGGAGTTGATATCTGGCACAAGCTCACTGCCTAAGGTGCCGGAAAATGTCAGAGATTGATACATCATCACTTCAGGGAGGCTAAACTGGATTTTAGAAGCATGCAACCTTCCCATTTGTCTCTCTAGCCTCAAAAGCCAGCAAGGGTTGACCATACTTCAAGAAAATTCTGATAAATGATAAAGCAAGACTCCACAATTCTGCATGATACATCAATATCTGTGTCTGTAAAGCAGAACATTGCAGAGATACTTTCGACTTATAGTAGAGTACAGAAATCTCTAATGGCAGTTTCCTGGAAAAGCAAAGTGCGTTCAATAACATTCACACCATTGGTGTAACCCAGTGCCCTAAACTGTATCTCTAGTTGTAACTATATATTGCCATTCACATTGCCATCTGTATTCATTCATTCATTCATTTCATTCATTCATTTTCTACCGCTTATCCGAACTACCTCGGGTCACGGGGAACCTGTGCCTATCTCAGGCGTCATCGGGCGTCAAGGCAGGATACACCCTGGACGGAGTCATCTGTATTAAATTTTTTTTAAATTAAGTATGCACCCTGTCACTCCCTGACCTTGGAAACACAATCCAGAGTTAGAAGGGGATGTGGTAGCTTAGTGGTTAGGGTGTTGGACTACTGGAAGGTTGTGAGTTTGAATCCCAATTCCACCAAGCTGCCACTGCTGGGCTCCTGAGCAAGGGCCTTAACACCTCAATTGCTCAGTTGTATAAAAGTGTAAGGCACACTGGATAAGTGCATCTGCCAAATGCTGTAAATGTAGAAAAGTGCTGTTTTCATGGTGTGAATTCTGACTCAATTAAATGACTGAATTCTGAATTAAGAGTTTGTCAACATATTACTCAAGATCTTTTATTTTGCACCTATCCATATTTTCTAATGAATTTAGCTGGCTCTATCTATTTTCCAAAATATAAGCAAACTGTTATCCTATTTAAAACCAGCATGTCCCTGAGCAGGCAGTTACTAATGACTGCCATTATCATGAATGTGGTTTTGTTTGAGCTTTGTGTCTGTTCACACACACATGAAGGTTAAAACCTTTTGTTCATGCAAGGTTTTTTTTTTTTTTTTTTTGTTGTCTACAGAATCCTGATATATACCTCTAACCTGAGCCAGGTGCCTGTGGAAAAAAAAAACAGACAAAACAACAAAACAAAAATAAAAGTGTGCGTCTGATTTCTAGCTGCATTTGCAGTTTTTTAGAACACGTTATTTGTTCATTCTGAATAATGCAAACTATACTCTATTACAAACTATTCCTCTAATGTGTTCAGCCCATTATCTTTCCACGACCAGATTGTTGTTGCCTCTTTGTAACGGAGGCCAAGTTTCCATTGGCCACTGGACTCCTGCGCATGTAGTCAGGGGGTCAGTGTTTCTGTGAGGCCTGTTCAGGTTTAGCCATGGCGCCATATGCCGTATGATGAGACTACATATGGCTTTGCTTGTGAAGAATCCACACATGAAATTGTAGCAAAGATTAATGCTTAACTAACATCTAACATCTCAGAACACTCCATTTACTGCTTGTAAGAATGTACTGAATAATTAGAATAGTTCTCTGTAGCTTCTACTGAGCCATGGAAAAAAAGCATCGTGTGGAAACAAACTGACTTTGCTGAAGTATCATGACTCATCAAGATGTGAACATCACTGTACTGTAAGTGTGGAACAGGGTGAAATATCACACTAAGCTTCAAGCATCGGCTTGTTGGTTTTTATTTGTAATGCTGATAAAAAGGTTTAATACAGCAAAATTATATAAAGTATAACCATACTAGCCCGCTACATTTAATGTATGTTAATCCATCCATAGCATTTTGTAGAATTAGAAGCACTATTGCTTTCCATTCAACCAGGATGTAGCTCAGTTCACAAACATACAATTTTCTTCCCAATTCTGGCTGACATGAGAAGATTTTTTTATGGCATGTTGGCTGCAGTTATGGTGCCGAGTAAATAATAGTTGTGCTATAATTACGGAGGTGAGGAGATTATGGCTGGGAACTAGATTGACTGTAATTAGGATATTGATATGACATATAGGACCCACTCAAGTCACGGTCTGACTGCCTTTTATGCCACAGTGTTCATTTTGTTGGCGAATTTTAGATGACAAATGTTTGCAAACATTTTTTTACTGGCATTGACTACATATTAACTAAAGAATAATTACTGTAACACTCCTATTCTTAAATATGCCAAAATAGTGTACAATGACTTTTTTCTCGACAAATAACGATGAGCGAAACTAGTCACTTGGACAAAGACATAGATGAAACTCTGCTAAAACACATTTAAGAGAAATTGATGAAATGTGATATGCACTTAAGCACATAAGGATTTTTTTTTGGAAGCCAGAGTCAGTCAGCCATGATATATCCCCCCCGGAGCTGAAAGGGTTTTTAAGGGCTGTTCTCAGGAGCTCAGCAGTGGCAGCTTGGAGATGCTGGGATTCAAACTCCTGACCTTCTGATTGGTAGCCCAGAGCCTTAACCACTGAGCAACTACGACCCCCACTGTCAGTTTAGTTCAATAGAATAGCTGTAGATTTCCATAAACAAACTCTAGCTTAATACTAATGATACTATATTAATACTAATATCATTAAATGATAAAAAGATAGTTAAAACTCTTGTCTTTTCATCAGAAGACTAAAACTACATCTAAATTATAGAACAAAATGTACAGCATTTGCAGTACAGTACCACACGCTGACTGACTGACTGACTGACTGACTGACTAACTGACTGACTAGCCAAGAGGAAGTATGATCTGTCACAGTGGAGGTACAGAGCGTTAACGTCTGCCATCTGACAGCTTGTCTTACTTACACCCCCTCACACACTCTCATCACCATCATCAGCACACACTCCCACAAAGGAGCGCAGCTGCTTTAAAGAACATGATTATGTCTTGATGCAGTAGGAATACATTTCTGCCTTCATGGTTCCGTTTCAGTCTTTACTGCGTTTAAATGAGCAAAGGCAGTAGGGTACTATTTTAGGCCTCTGTTTACGCATCGTGTCTGTTTAAATTAGCACAAGCATATGTGTTGTTCTACTGCAGGGCCTGTTATCGCACTAGCCAGGGTCTTGGAACTGGCCTCAGACAGAGCTGTGCATGTCCCAGACCGGCACGGCTGTCACAGGACGCATGAAGAGAGACGTCTGCCTTCGCGTAGTCAAACATTTACCTGTTAATGCTTGCTCAAACATGGCCATTAAGTCAATATTGATGCTCTGTTCCCAAAATCAGCAAGACTGGAAGTAAAAAAAAAAGGTGGTTGACAGATTTCATGCAATGTTCCAGAAGTTATTTTAACCATCAGCTGTTATTTCTTTTTGCTCATTCCCTCGCTTTGCTGTTTTAATGCATTTTGGCACCACTATTTGAAGCTGTGAAGGAGCATAAGTGCTGTACAGACAGCATGAGCTGTATTTTGTGCTTAATGAGGAGAGTATGTGGGGGGAAAAGAGAGAGAGAGAGAGAGAGAGAGAGAGAGAGAGAGAGAGAGAGAGAGAGAATATATTTGAAATGGCCTTAAGGTGTTTTTTTGTCTCTCATTGTGGAAGAGTAGAAGTTGGTCTTCCATAAGATGTGTTCTAATTTGTATGTGTGTGTGTGTGTGTGTGTGTGTGTGTGTGTGTGTGTTGATTTTTTTGAGACTTTTACACTGGCAAGGCTGCGTCTCTAAAAACTAATGAGATAGAAATCTTTACAAGCTCAGTGGGAGAACTGTTAAAACCATAGTGCTCGATTGTTTTTAAGCTATAAGAGCCCTCTTCTGCCTCAGATCTCACTGCTATGATGTCATTGGAAATTGGGAGGAGTGTTCTCTCTCTCTCTCTCTCTCTCTCTCTCTCTCTCTCTATTTCTATCTCTCGATCTAAATCTTGGTCTCAGCATGCTAGAGCACCATGGTCAGTGCTGGACATTTGGTTCTTTGAAGAACCCCTAAGGGTTGCTTCTACTGCTTTTCCTCACAAATTTTGCTTCCCTATCCACACAAGCTCCCAGCCACTCAAATTGGCTGTCAGAATCAAAGAGGAGCCAGGAATTGAAGCAATCTCTCATTTCACATTTTATGTTCGAATTGCACGTATATGTCTAAGATTAGAAATGTACTCCTTTACTTAAATTTGATTACAAATATTATGCTCTTCATGCTTTCCAGAATATGCCAAATTACCTCTTTTCTCTCTGTCTGAGCTTCACATGGTGGGCTCTGTGATTCCAAAAATAGAGTACCCTTGGCTACAGTCAGCCTTGCTCAGTAGGAGGTTGTTATTTTGTTGTCGGTGGCAGTGTTTTTCAAAATATCCTTATTGTAAATGGCATGTAAATGGGGGGAATCGTTTATACTTGACGCACTGGAGTGAACCCATTTGGCTGCAAAGTGCATGGACGAAGAATCAGAAAAACACTTTAACGGGTGTTGAATCTAATGAGATTAGTGGAGAGGCTTACGCAGACATGGCACTGAGATAAACAGCGATAACACAATAATAACTCATTATTCCTCTGGTCTCTGAATCAGCACGGGTTACAGCTCAGTGGCGTCTTGTCGGTTGTGTTGGGTGATGCATGACTGTCAGTGTGGTTTTTTTTTTGTTTTTGTTTTTACAGTGCAATGAGAGAAAATGGGAGCAAACATGATGTTTGCTTGTACAGTGGCTGAAAAAGAAATGGGTTTCTCCAAGCCTTCTGTATGTAGGTCTCGCAAATCAGAGAGGGCAAACTTGTCCAAATAGAAGGAGAGAGGGATAGAAAGGAATAGAGTGAAATGAAAGCATCAAAGCCATCATGAGAAAGATGTCCTGAAGCACTATATCCTATCCCAAACACTGCACTCAGCTGAGCTGTGCCTATTGTTAGTTGTGAGGATCATTCACAGCTCAACTGGTGGAAGATATCTTTAATATAACATAAGAAATCCAGATTAAAACATACATTATCTTGGCTTTGAGTTAGAGTTGGGACTTTTCATGATTAATCATTATTCTATAGATGTGTAGCTTAGTCATAGGACAGTAACGATCTGATGTATTGTACTGTTTAAACTCACCAGCACTAATGTGATGTTTGCGATATTGTTGTTGTGGAAATTTTGCTGAGACCTGGCAAATCAGCTGCACACATTAGCTCTTGTTGGCTAGAGGGCTAATGTTTAATTAGCCATGTTTAATTTTGTTACATTCTAACGCACAGGTTTTGTTTCATCATAGAGTCTGAATGGATCATTCAAACTCTGAGTCAAATTATTGTTATTATTCTGTTTCACTTATTGTACTTTTAAAATGTCGATTGTAGAATGAATAAATTGAAAAGGCACATTATTTTTGCTTTATCAAAAATGTATTGTTTGGAAAAACCATTGTCAAGTAGCCAATGCCGCAAATTCGGTCATTAGTGATTTATGCTAGTTGTTTATTATAAGTGCATTTGAGGTTCTGAACTAAAAATGAGAAGTGCTATAAAATAATAATAAGAATAATAAGAAGAAGAAGAAGAAGAAGAAGAAGAAGAAGAAGGAAAAGGATGAATGAATGAATGAATGAATGAATGAATGAATGAATAATGCTTTATTTAAATTTTTCACACTTCAGGTCGCAAGTTACAAAAACAAAAATGACAATTTTATTAAAATGCACATAACTTTATTGACTTTATTTTATATATTTTATTTTATAATAATAATAATAATAATAATAACAACAACAACAATAATAATAATAATTATTATTGTTGTTGTTATTATTATTATTATTATGAATTTGTATTAATTAGTACCAAATAAATACACTCAGACTTAGTATAGAGAAAAATATATACTGATGCATCGTTAATCATTAGCAGTTGTAGTTTAGGTTTAGGAAAGGATGAAGGAAGTGGCAGGTTACCCAGAGTATCTTGGGGAAAAGGAGGACATTGTGTCAAAAAGAAAGATGTGAGATTGACTTGGATTGGTAAGAGTAGTGATTGAACTGGAGGCATGTTGACAGATTAGTACAGTACAGCAGTGTGGGCAGAATGGAGGTCATGTGTCTGATGAGCACTTGAGAATGTGTGCGGAGTGCCATGCCTTGATTAGCGGAAGATATTGTGCTTGTCCCGTGTGAGAGACGCATCGATCCAGCAGCCCAGATGCTGTCGATTGAATCATTCTCAGCCATCCATCCTCCACGCATGGTGAATAAAGCTTTATTTGTGCAGTTTCCCTTGATCTCTCACTCTTTCTTCTGAGCTTTTAGCTGCTGCTCCTCTTCAACCAGGTTTTAAGTTGTATAAGTGATGGAGGTCTAGCGGATTATTTACATTCACAATAACATGCAAAACTCCAAATAGATCTGAATTAGAGTTTAGAATTGAGCCCTGGGCTCAGGAGCTGAGAGTCACTAACACTACCTGCTGTGCCACCAGATGCTCAAATTTGATTTGCTGTAACTTGCTATAACTTGCTGCCTTTGGAATTCACTTATATATCTTGGGTCATCTCACTATTTACATCAAGAAAACGAATATATCTGTTCTCTGTGACATTATTCAGTCCAGGAAATGTGGATGTACATGGGAAAGACCAGGGACTGGACAGTTGTACATCTAATTAGTCTATCGTATGGCATCAGTACAAGACAGAGCAAAACAGCTGATGGTTTCCAGTCATCAGCTGTCCAGTGTGTGAGCCAGTGCCCACTGTAGACTTAGATTCTTGTTCTTGGCTGACAGAAGTAGAAGCCCACGTGGAATCTGTTATTGTATTCCGTCTGATTCAAGATTTGATGAGTTGTGGTTTCTGAGATGATTTTCTGCTCAGCACAGCTGTAAAGAATTGTTGTTTAATTTACCGTAGTCTTCCTGTCATTCTGCCTGCAGAACTGTCACTTACTGGATTGGGTTTATGTTTTTTATTTCGGTCTATGTTTGTTTGTTTTGTGTAAACTCAAGAGACTGTTGTGTGTGCAAATCCCAGGAGATCCTTAGTATCTGAAATACTGAAAGCAGCCCATCTGGCACCAACAACCATGCCAGGGTCAAAGTCACTGAGATCACACTTTTTCCTATTCTGTTGTGTGATGTGAACATTAATTGAGGCTCATAATCTGTTTCTGCATGATTTTTTGACACAAGATTAGCAGATGAATGAGCAGGTTTACAGCTGTTCCTTATAAGGGAGCCGTTAAGTGTTTCTGCTGAGATTTTTCTCATTAAAATAAGTGTAAATAAGAGCAGTAAGCAAGTTAAATGACTATTTTGTTTAATTGCAAAGATGCAGTACAGACTGGTGGGTAAAGTGTACACAGAGGTGTGTTGCTGCAGTGTAGCAACCAAGCTGATGGGATATCATGTCATATTCCATTGTTTATGATCCAGTTCACTAATGTGGTAAAACAGCATTAGGCATTATAATCCCCTAGCTCATTTCACAGGCTGAGAGGAAGACTAGTGTGTAATATTCTATTATAACTCATGGGATTGCTGTTGCTGGAGGACAGGAATGTAGGGGTGTACACTGTTTGCCCTTTATGATTGCAAAAGAATCGATTTACAGCTATTCTACAGCCTAATCTATAGGTAGGACATTTTTGGCATTCCAGAAATCATGCCTGGCCCTGGAGACAATTTGCTGCATAATAGGAGCCTCTGTGCTGCTGTCTCAGAAAAAAATGAACATAACGCTGCAGCAGGTAGCTGCCTGACTGCACCTAGCATGAGTTTTTGCCATATAAGTCGTAACTATGGAGACAGGATACTGAGTCAAAAGGTGGGAGCCAAGACAGAGATGTATTCGTTTTGGTTCGATGGTCCACATCCCCACTGCCTCCTTACGTGGCCTCTTAAACAAAAGGAAGCAAAGCAGTTGCATATGAAGGAGCCATTTTTACAATGACATCGCCATTGCCAATGCCTTGCAGTATAAAACAAGGCTACAAGGAGAATCTGGATTGCATGAGCGAGAATAGCGTGATGCTAATGGCACATTGGGCTGAACAAGAGACAGTTCCGCTGTTGGATCCCAGTCCTCCATGGCAGTCAGAGAGACCTGAGGGATTTTACATCCAAACTGGAGAGATGGCTCAGAGGAATGAGCCCAGAGTGCTGTGAGGTTAAAGTGCCATAATGAGTAGTGAGAGTGCAAATGTGCTAGTGTGTGAAGCAGCCAGTGGACACTAGAGACATGTAGACACGAGCTCCTGATGCTTCCCAGAGACGAGGGGTTTGCTGTCGACTCTGTTTTTGCTCAATTCGACCGTACGCTTTTAGAAAAAAAGGATACTTAACTGTAACTTTCCATGTCAGTGGAGTCGTAATTTCAAGGGTACGTCTTCTGTTTCTTTAATGGTTTCTTTAACGGTCTCTTTCATGCTAATGTGAATATACAGTAGATAACAATTTAAGGTACATAATTGAGTATCTTTAGTAAAAGAGTACATGAAACGGGTACACCATAAACACACTAAAGTTATAGAAGACGTTCATTTTTCACACCTTCTGAGAGTTTTGGCATCCTGTTGCTTTAAGAACAGCCGATTAATTATAAGCGTGTGTTGATAGTGCACTCTCAGTTGATGTGTAGCAGCGCACAGCCCACATGTGATGTGATGATGCACTCTGTGCAAGGTCACTGGTTTGTATCCGTTGTGAAATATCTGTCATCAGCCAATCACAGCATCTGTTATGCAGCCGGTTAACTGGTGTCTTGAGAAGAGGAGGCAAGCGGTCGAGGTCGACAAAGCCCAGGCATGCAGCAGCATTTTAGCTGGGCCAAATGAGTGATTACCTCCCAGCTTCTGTCATAATTCACTATGACCTCAATCTGCCAGCAAAGCCACTCGCTGATGGATAGGCCTGTAGGTTTATGCGCTCAGCACCCGTGTCAGACAGAGCCCAAAGGCCCCACTATCTGGTGTTTATACAATGCAAAATAACAACAATCCCAAATGTTCATTATGATGTATAATCTGAATCTTATATATTTAATAGCTGCTCTTGTGACCACAATTATTACACTGCTTTCACCTAAAAAGTATATTTTATAAGAATTTTATTGTCAAGTCATCAGTGTTATGGTATCAAAGCGTTATATTAAAAAGGCAAGATATACACTGTAAAAAACAAGTCGGATCTTTCCACAACTACAAAGTTTCATGTTAACATCCAGATATCTGAACAGACAGCTCTGGAATTGGTTTGTTAATGCACTACAGTGGCATCCTCTTGTCTTGCTCTATGGTCTAGCATACAGCACACAGCACGCTTTCAGTTTTTTCTTTTTTTTCAGTTTTGCCCAGTCAACAGGTTCTGAAAATTTCTTCTCATTTTTATTCATCAGGGGAATCTCATTACATTAAATTCCAAGTTATTATGCCAGTGAATAATGTCAAGTCTAATAGAACGCTCTGAAATACTACAGAAAAAATGAAATGGCAAACTATTATTGTACTTACTTAAACAATGTCCCTAGTTTTTTACTAGTCGATAACAAACTCTGTTCTGAAGGAACATTTTTTAATTTGTCTTTTAGTTGTTTGGTCCTGATCCAGTTTTTGGAATCTGTTTGCAGATTATAATTATAGTCAGTCTCACTGCAGTCCTCTGAGCTATCAATATCAAAAGA
The DNA here is from genome assembly GCF_030014155.1 of Tachysurus vachellii. Classification (NCBI taxonomy): domain Eukaryota; kingdom Metazoa; phylum Chordata; class Actinopteri; order Siluriformes; family Bagridae; genus Tachysurus; species Tachysurus vachellii. The sequence continues at coordinate 18,200,584 of NC_083472.1, forward strand.
AAATTATAAATAACTACGTAAAGTAAATAGATTAACTTCATGGACCAGAGAAAACCATGAATGGCTCAAGAGTTGATCCAATAATAAACATTAAACAAGTATTAACTTAATCTTTTCTCTGTTTTCTGTGTACAGTATTTATAGAGCTCTTCTTCAGTTTGTCCTGTAAAGATGCTCTGTAGAAACCTATAACAGAGTTTTTTTTCTCTCAGAAGAACTTTTGAACATTCAACTATACAAAAATTCATGGAGGAGCTTTTTCTATGTTTAGTTATGGGATATTAAGCCTTGGGGTTTGTAAATCTAAAGAGCAAGTTAAGGATAATTTAGTATCGATAAAGAGCTGGGCACACAATTAAAATCACAAAATGCATTATATGCAGGGCAATTTCTCAATCAGCAAGTAATTTGTATCTGCTGTACTTTGGCGAGGTGACCCTTGCCTGGAATAATTACTTCAATCAATCAGTGAGTCACTGAGGCAGTGATGATGCTCCTCCATAGCAGGGAACAAGGATGCAGCCAACGATATTGTGAGTCGCTCTTATTGCCTCTGGCCATTTAAGTGGCCAAGGGTTGCAAGTAAGGGGTAACGTGATTTCTTTTTCTTGGAGGCAAGAAGGGGTATAGGGTTTGGCTTAGTGCAAAATACTGCTATCAAAGGCTTAACACTTATATGATGTTGCTCAGGGCTTCCAGCAGAACACAAAGAACAGAGGAACATTAGGTCAGTATATGAAGAGCAAGGGCAGGGACAGATATTGCCACTTCTTGGCCCCCAGATGACCATCTTTCATCTTGCACATACCGTGTTAATGCTTTAGAGAGCTTGACGATATCCTTGACATCTTTTCAGCTCACTCGGGTCTGGCCTCTGTCCTGCCCAGAGCTTCAGTCATGGAACTGCTCCAAGAAGCAAAGTGCACCACAACCCTCTTCACACTATTATATTCTCATAGCTTTATGCCTTCACTGAAACACACACACACACAGAGTCTCTGATCCAACCTGTATCATCCTTCAGGAGGGTTAGCAGCATTGTAAAATTCAGTATGGATTTATTTTTCCTCAACTGCTTCAGCACAGGGAATTTGGTACCAAAACAAAACTTCATTAAAAGTGTACACTGTGCAAACTGAGCGATATTTGCACTGGTCCTTTCTTTCTCCACCATTTGGCTCGTAAAACGTTATCTTGCTGCAAATGAGAAGGCCTAAGTGGTTGGCAAACATTGTCAGTGTGCACTGGGGCAGTGTGGTGCATGCAGGTCTTCAGATCAATTGTGCAATCAGGTAGGAGATTGCCCTGAGGAGGATGAGCCAGTAATCCTTTAAGAGACTAAACCGAAAAAAAAGTGCATTGCTGCAGCAAAAGTGCACCTTATATCCAAACCCAAGCTATTTTGGGCAGCAAAATGTGTGCAAGCACATATCTCTTGATCATTTCTGAGGTGTACAAAAGCTGTTGTACAGTAGTAATACAAGCACATGTGCCCATTCCCCTCTGTATTTATAGCTGCCCAATAGCAGTGCATGTGTAGGCAGACAGCTTTGGCTCCGTTTGCTGCAGAACTATTCTGGTGGAGGAGCAGTTTGTAGTACAACTAAGCAGCCAAGTAATAGAGAGACTTGACCCTCCATCAGAATTGCTATGGAAAATCATGCTGTTGTGTACCTACGCAAATACTAAAGCTAATACTACTTTGCTTTAGCAAAGGGGTGGGTGAAAATACTGTGAGCAGTCATCAGATGCTTTGTGTAGTATACACAAATTAACTCTAGCCCACTGTCCCTCCTATCTGAGAAAATCTTGGTAATGTATATGAACATAGAAAATGCTGCCTGTCCATGGGTTTTTTAAAAGTTTATTTAGTTTTGTTTTACCGTCTATGGACATGTACCAAAGGATTTGAGTTAAACTGAGAATTAAAGTGTAAAAGTTCTCTGTTTAATGGTTATTAAAGCCACTGATTTCTCAGAGTTTTATTAAAAGTTTGTTTATGTCCCCTACTGTTTTTCAGGTCTGTTTCATCGTGCTATCATCCAGAGCGGCTCGGCACTATCCAGCTGGGCTGTCAACTACCAGCCTGTGAAATATACGCGTCTGCTCGCAGAGAAGGTGGGCTGTAATGTGCTGGATACCATGGACATGGTGCACTGCCTGCGTAAAAAGAACGCCCGTGAACTAGTAGAGCAGGACATCCAACCTGCACGCTACCATGTGGCCTTTGGGCCAGTGATTGATGGTGATGTGATCCCAGATGACCCAGAGATCCTCATGGAGCAGGGCGAGTTTCTCAATTACGACATTATGCTTGGCGTGAACCAGGGTGAGGGCCTTCGCTTTGTAGAAAATGTCGTGGACTCTGAAGACGGCGTCTCAGGCAACGACTTTGACTTCTCTGTGTCTGACTTTGTAGACAGCCTATATGGCTACCCAGAGGGGAAAGACACTCTGAGGGAGACTATCAAGTTTATGTACACTGACTGGGCTGACCGAGACAATCCAGAAACACGACGCAAGACCCTTGTCGCACTCTTCACTGACCATCAATGGGTGGAACCATCGGTAGTGACAGCTGACCTGCACGCTCGCTACGGCTCACCCACCTATTTCTATGCCTTCTATCACCACTGCCAGAGTTTGATGAAACCCGCCTGGTCAGATGCGGCACATGGAGACGAAGTACCGTATGTCTTTGGAATCCCCATGATCGGTCCTACTGACCTGTTCCCCTGCAACTTCTCTAAGAATGATGTTATGCTCAGTGCCGTGGTTATGACCTACTGGACTAACTTTGCCAAGACTGGGTGAGTGATGCTGTTGAGTAAATAAATCTAAGAAAACAAATTTATACAGGGCCAAATGTTCAATTTGATGTTGCTGGATTCATAAATCATTAAGGTCAGGATCAAAAAATATGGGCAGCAATGAAAACGAGACAATGAAAATCCTTACAACATTGATCTTTGACTGTGTATGTGTGTTTGCTCTGAGTGCTCTGAGTATGAAAATATAGTCGAGATGTGTGGGAATATATACTGCAAGATAGGGACAAGGGGTGAAAAGAGAAAATTATCCGGCAACCGTATGACATTCTGGCCCATGGCATTATCGATCACCTCAGCTCTCCCTGAGTCGATCACTAGCTCCCAAACTGACTTGAATTTTTTTTCTCTCTTCATTGGCTCAGTTCTGCCCAGAGCAAAAGTATTATGGATTTGTATGAGCAGACCTTGTAATCAGGTCTAACAAAACAAATCTAATTTGATAGCCACTATTGCTAGAGAAACCATAGCAATGCCTCTGGTTGCGTAAATTTTTGCCGTTTTGCAATTCAGAATAAAATGCCATTGCCTGACATTTATAAATCATTTTTCGAATGATCAAAATGTACAAAAAGTAAACTGTGAAATAAATAAAGAGTATAAGATTTGCATTAATTAAAAAAAATTAGTGCACTGGGCTCTGAAAAGCCTCCAGACAAACATCTGTCTGGGTAAAGGCACACAGCTTAAGGGCACTTCACATTTCATATTTTAATTTCAGATTTTGGTCACAAGAGTAGCATCAGTTACAACATGTTTTTAAGGCAGTGCTTGGCACACTAAACTTGGCCAAAAAAATACGACTCCTCAAGTATTAGGGGAAAAATTGAAAATCCATGCCATTATTTCAGGTTAGGGGGTTATGTGTGGACTTTTAGAGGGAAGCAGAGCTCAGACAATGCTGAGGAATAAATATTTGAGAAGAAAATCTCAGTTCTGTGAAGAACATACAGTATAACGACCTCTAACCCATCCTGCTTGCCGACCCTGCCGACCGTATCACCCCTTGCCCAGGGGCCCAGTGGTGCAGTGTGCATTTGCCCCCAAACAGGCAAAAGATATGATACGATCAACAGATCTGTCCATGCCAGCTGTTTTATAATGAGATGACCCAGATCCTGTCATTGCTAGATGTCTGATACTGTATGTGTAATGCATTAGACCCATTATATAAACCTGTGTGAGTGCATGTCAGCAGTATGTGTCATTCCCCAATTCTAAATTCCACTTTTTGCTTGCATGCGTCTTGACTCATTGCGGTAGTAAGAAGGCATGAAAATTCCCATTTGCGGTAGATGGAGCCATATTTTCAGAAAAATCAGGATTGAAAAATGTAACAGATAGACCAACCATATGCTACTCACATATCCTAATGGATTCTTGATACGAGAACCAAACATATTCAGTTCATGTACATGATTGATAGGAAATAGGGAGTAGTCTATTTTCTCTGTACTGAATCAGCCATGCAGGGATTGTGCATTATCACCCAAGCCTTTTTTTAATTGCCCTTTTTCCAACCACACTTTTAGCTTCACGATTAAAACCTTCCAAGAACGCCACTGTTTTTATAGAGCTGGTTGTGTTACTATTATATTCCCACCCAGCTGTTTTTTGCACTATTGTACACCATCATTCCTTTCTTACTTCTTAGCCTACAGTGAAGCACTACCCATGCTGTTCTGAGCCAGCGTAAATGGGAAGAGGAATACTGTTATTCTGGATTTTCTTTCACCTATGTTTTGTTTTTGGTTTTGTTATTTTTCTATTAACCTGAGGGTTATTGACATGAATTCAGATAAAACTTGAAATGTCTGCTGATCTGGATATTGCTTATGTTCAGAAAGCATGAGAAGCTGTCCACTCATGCATCAATTAACATGAATTTCCTCATTCAGGTTACACTGTCAAAACAGCAACAGCAATGTTACTTACCCTATTCATTTACATATCATTAGCACCTTAACTTTAATCTTTCCATCATGCAGTTTCAGTCTTGTCTTTTTTTCATATTATTATTAATTTATGGCATGTAGCTTATTTGCTTATTTGAATTTGCTTAGCTGAAAATTGAATTAGCAGCACCCTCACTTAACACTGCAATATACATCTTATACCTTGTCTTATTGTGGTTTAAACCACGTCTTTCAAATGATGTAAAGCTTGACATAGAGTTAGAAAAAAAAAAATGAATAAATAAACAAGATGCTGCTGCATCTTAATGAGGCTGATTTTTGGAAGCCAGTGCTCTCAGACAAAGAGGAGACCACACTCAAACGTCAGCTGACCCCATTACACAAGGCCAACCTGTTCTTTCCCAGGATTGGAGCTAATTACATCCTTCGTCTTCTGGCTTTGTTTCAGCAGAGACCATTGCCAGTCCCATTGTGGTTTAAAAGGGCTCTGTATGGTTTGTGTAACTGCATCTCTCTCTGTTTTCAATACCCTCTTAGTTAAGCTCAGCTACTGATAGGAGAGTCGCCGCCAATATTCTAATTAGCTCAGGCTAAGCTAACAAAGTGACTCGTTACAGAGTCTGAGAATGTATTGATCTGAGAGCTATGCTGTAATCAGAATACGATGACACAATTAGAGTTTTTCCATTGAACAATATACATATTTATACACAGTATATTTACTAATCCTGAACTTATTTATGTCTCTATTTTCAACTGCATAGGGCCACTGTGAATGTGGGAGTTTGCTGGAGGTTGTGAGAAACTACCAACTGATGGAGGAATAAAACACTAGGGATGCATACAGTGATTTTCACTGATACTGAAGTGAAAATAGCACAATATTAGCTCTGTTTATGTTTATCATGAATGCATGCATGCTCATGCACTTCCTGCTGGTCTCCGTCTTTATAACACTGAATTTAAATCAAGTACATTTGTTAGCTACTTTAATTGTCTTGGATCAATGTAGATGAGCAGGCTATGATTTATTATTAAAAATTCTTTCATTGTCAAAGATCGATAGTGGCTCATTCTGTCACCTTGCTTTACCTTCATACAGTTTTTCCTTTCCCAGCCAGCAGTTGCAGTTTTGGTTAATGCTATATGCTGCTAGATTTGGAGTGATCGTGCTGAGTTCTTTGTTTAAGATTTGCTTGTTTTGTGATTTGTTTTGTGCACAAGACAAGATTTGTTTTGTGCACAAAGATGCTGTAGTAGCTCATCTTAATATTTTTGCAGATGCAAAGTTTCCAGTCTTCTTTGATTTGATTGCTGTCATTAATTATGAATATTTCCAGTTTACTGCCATATGTACACTAATGTACATTAGGCTTATGTCACATAGTATCACGTGATATCAGAGCACAAATTCAACCAAAACGTGTTATAAGACCTATACCATTTAGCAGTATCATTATCTATGCATCAATATTAAATGCTAAAATACTGCTCTACAATTCACAAACTGGCTTTTACTGAAATGTAATAAAGGCATATACATTAGTTTATGTTAAATATATACAGGATGATTGTCATACTGATTCTACTGATAATTAAAGGCATGTCCTTTAGAAAATGTAAACATAAATAAAGCCACTAGTATTTTCATATAAGTATAAATAGAACATTTGAGGTTTAAACCATTTGAGGTTTGTCAAGTACCTGTAAAATATAAGATAAACATTTTCTAGGGTTAAATCATTTATGTCATCTTGTTCGGTCTACAATGCACTAGTCAGGGTATCTAATATCATCACTTTATACTCCATATACTGTAAGTAAGTAAACGGCACAGAGAAAAACACTTTGAAATGGAAAATGATGGAGTTGACATGGATCCTGGGCAGGAAGTGTAAACTTACATCAGCAAGAAGAAAGCATTACTGTGGGTAAACAAATGATGTTGCCTCCTAAAGCTGCTTGAAAAGGGACATTTGGAAAGAGAGCCGGAAATTGATACACTGAAGATTGCTGTGCCATTCTTTCTGTTAGAGAAGCCATTCCAGTAAGAGGACAATTATCAGGACAATTTAGTGATGATTGCTGCTGAGCAATCACTGGTTTGTACTGTTTCTACCTCCACCTGTACCTTCCTGTTTGGTACGAATCATATGTCAGCAGGGGCAGAATGGCTGTAGTCATAGTGTAGCAATTGGCAATGGGATAAAAACAATAATAACAAAATGTACAATAACAGACATTTTACCGTTGCACTGTCTAGTGGAAATAATGAGACTGGCTGATGTGTAGACAGATCTGATAATACAAAGTAAATGTATTTAACCTAATCTGATCCATCATCAGGCACAATAATTATGACTGGAAAATATCTAATGACCTCTGTCAGCCTTGTATGGGCCTGTGGTCCATGGTCCTTTAATATCAGAGGTGCAAGTAGCTCACAAAGGGATAGACTCCAAAAAATGTCTGGTGAGAGAACATTTTTGGAAGACACAACGAGAAGCTGATGCTGCTGGATAAGTCTCTTTTGGAGTTTCATATGCTACAAATATAATATTGTATTGTTGTCACTCCCACATTGTCAGGCTTATTTCACTGACACATTGAGTCATTTAGACATTCTGAGATTTTTTTTATTTTATTTTTCCATTAGAATTGGACAAATATGGCTTCATCTACTGGAAAGCTTTCAAGGTTGCTGTTCAGTCGCACAAACATATTGTGTTGTGTTATGTGTTCAGGCCTTGTGATAATAGAGATTCAGTTCACTTCTGTTACCTTGAAATGAAAAGGCAGCACTCTCTGCACTTGCAATTTCCTGTAACACTAAAGATCCAAATTAGCATTATTCATTTACATTTACATTACAAGGACACCATTATCCAGAGCGACTTACATTTATCTCATTTATATAACAGCAGTTATGGAATAAGGACCTTGCTCAAGGGCCCAGCAGTGGCAGCTTGGCAGTGCTGGGATCTGAACTCATGACCTTCTGATCAGTAGTAACCACAGATCTAATTCTGTCCCTGTATTCATGAACAAATTAGCAGCATAGATGGAGATAACCTCTTTCTTTACTGTAGTACAGAACAGTGATACAGGTGTTTACTCTTTACATCTGACTTAGGTATTCACAGTGACAAGGACAATCCTAGATCTTTCATGCATGTCTTTTCAGATTTGGTGGTCCTTGGGGACAAGGTCATTGATGTGCTATGAAGTAAGGAAGGTTGAATTGAAAAAGCCACAATTAAATTAATTGTTTTTGACTCTCAAGCACATCTCATATTCATTTCTATTATTTGTCTTGTGATGGTACACACACTGAGAGGGGAGTTTTTTCTTTATTCATTAGTTGCACTGATTTCTATGATACTCTGCTTATTGGAATCCTACAGTCAGAGTAGATCAGACTCACACTTCAATATGTCTCAACTCTGCTTGTAGTCAGGAATTTGCATGGGTTGCCCTGCCACCGGGGCATATCTGACCAAGTCTCCTGCGATCACTAAGTATGAATAACAATAAAGTCTTGAGGAAATCACTGATGCCAATCATTTACTGAATTTACTCCATATGAGATGGCAGACATAATTACATTACATTATTGTGTTTAGTGAGGAGGACACATACTTACAGTACACATACACACAGCAGTTCAAAAGCTTGTGTAGGGGTTGTGTGTGTCTCTTTTATTGAATATGGTTCAAATAATTAGGCAGTACTAGGTATAAGGTGGTAAAAAAGAAAAGAAAAAGAAAGTTGGGATTGATTAAATACAATGTAAAGAGGTGTGCTTATTCAAATTAGTTTCTATTTCTCACTTTAAGAACCTACTGCTTAGACCCCACACATCTCACACCAAAATATTCATCAGGATCCACAATGTCCTAAGTTTACCGCTAAATAAATTTTATCCTATTAGTTCTCTAAATGGCACATTTATTTTATGCTTTTTAGTCTTATATTTTATTTCAGTTGGCCCCAGTAGAGATGTGTGCACATCTTGATAATAACACCTCACCGTTATCTCCTAGCACCTTTACAGTGGTTCGTTCAGGGTTTCTTGGCAGTTTCAGTCATCCAAAGCCTGATGCCACCTGGCACTCTGTATGACACTTCCTTGATGGTGGATGAGTTGATCACTGACTGAGAAATGGAACATCTGACCCACTTGTATTTGGGACAGTCTTCTCAGCCCCAGCTCTCTGCAAAGAGATCTGTGCAGGTCTCATCCCAACACTCAGCTGTGGCACCCTGAGAAAGTGAGGGCAGACAAACAGGAGATAGGAGGGTGGGAGCTCAGAGGATAAGATGATGGACTACTGCTCAGAAGTCAAGTCACATAACCAGCAAGTTGCCTCAGTCGGGGCCTTGAGCAAGAATCCTCAACTACTTTTGGGTTAGTATGTTTGCTAAATGCTATATATGCAAATGATTAAGACTGGGTGTCATGCAAACACCATCAACTCTTCCTGGCATCGACTGGCGAGTCCTGCATTGGGCTTCTTGTTCCATGAAGTGGAGGTGATGGTGCTTGTGTTCCCTAAGCTCATGAATTTACATACATAGTTCTCTGAAGTTCTCTAAAGGAGTTGAGATTCTTAACAAGGCCAAAGGTCTTTTGTTTTTTCTTCCACAATCATCTCCCAAATACACCAACTTTGTCCTATGTGGGGTCAATCCAGCTTTGACCCCAGCAATCCAGATACCTCTTTTCACTATCAGGTTGTGGCAGTAAAAAATGGCTCTCAGACAGCAGACTGTGTAAGCAGAGTCTTAGTAAGCAGAACAAGGATCCAGAAGCCACATTCATCTAAGAAATCCAGTAGCCATACGCTCAAACATATGGAAAAATATTATAAAGTCTAGACGTACAATTAAAAGAGTATATAAACTATTCGAATACATTGTTTGCAAAACATTAGAAACTTCTCTCTTTGTATTGAGAATGCTCCAGAGACTAACTACATACACTCTTTGAAAATTTATAACCCAATAAAAGTTAGTGAGTTGTCCCTCTGGGAGAATCCTTTAACATTCTTTGTAGAGCGCTACAACAGAGTGTTTCCCTTTCCGAAATGGTTCCAAGTAGGTTTCTTCTTTCTAAGTATAAAAACCCTTAATTATTAAATGAACCCTTAAAGTACCCTTGTATAAATGAAACTTATCCTAATAATATTGAGTAGCATTAAAAGCAAACACATGTTGTTTAATGGGTTGAAAAATGAGTTTCTCTGCAATACTTGATCTCTTTAACAAATCACTGCATATTGCAGGAGAATTAAAGCCCTGTGCCTGATAGTTTTATCTAAATTATCTGCTTTACACCAGTTTTAACAGTGATAAAAATGTGCACACTCTTACGGTTACTTACAGTATGTAAAAATATGTTATGGGATCTTTTGATGACGTCTGGGCCTAAATAAGCATTGAAAAATGGCAGAAGGTTTGGAAGAAATTTGGGAGAGAAATACAACATTCACTGATAATGATATTGGTATGCTAACATCATTGGTATTGCTGGATGTAATGTATTGAAAGATTATAACTGATGCTGTTTCGTTTCACTTTTTAGCACGGAAAAAGCTAATGAGTGTGTTGTTATGGATTTAAACTCTGGTTAAAATAGAAAGGTGAAGTATACAAAATAGTTAAGTCTGCTGTTTTTATACAGTATTTGACAGTAGTCATGTGAAGTGACATTAATAGTGAACACCCACAAAATAAATTGGGTGATTTAAATGCTAACCTTGAAGTCAAGTAAATGTCCTCTTTTCCCTGATTTTCTGTTAAGACATTTTTTTGTGCATGACCAAAAGAAGATCAGAAAACACTCTGCATTGGAGGATTTGAATGAACCCACACACCACTCGCTGCTAAGTAGTGAATTGAAAATGAGGGTTAGTAGGTTGTCTGACAAAACACTATCAGGCCCTTGTTCCACTCATACTGTACATACCCTTTCCCAGAGTCCACTTCCGGCTTCACTATTGACACTGCCGCAATCACCTGGCATGTGTATGAGCATAATTAGATAAGCCATGTGCCCTGCTTCCTAATGCCAAAAATCAGATTAGGCCAAGATGCTGCATTGATTCAACAGAGAGGTGGTGAATTATTCATCTTTGCTTACGGCACCACACCTAAAGTGTGATCCACACAGAAATGCCTACATGTGGGGGAAAAAAAAACATACTCCTACGCTTTAAAGCTCCCTAGCTCCGTGTCTCACTGCAGCTCTCCCCGAGCTACTGTCATGACAAGGACGTCATTGCTGACCCGTGCTCAGCCTGACCGACACTCCAAAAACACTATGCATGCATTGCACAACGCATGCAGTCATTGCACAGTCGGTTATTGACTGATTATTACTGGCAAGAATGTCTGGTGTATATTGACATAGTGCACTTTCCTATCAACCAAGATTGCCACCAGTTCAGACTACGGCTCAGGACACACGGACTCTGCTGCAGGAATTCATAAAGTCACTGACGCTGCAGCCTTCATTGACGTTCTGTTCTCTGGCATGTTGCACGGAAGAGGATCAATATGACCTTACCGCGGCCGCCTGCTCCTTTGAAACTTAATTACTGATATTCGGCTACAAAGTCATCATAGCCTGTCTGCCGATATTCATTGGGGATCATTACTAGCCTAATAAAATCGGTTATTTATGGGTCACACCACTGATATCCAGTCTCACTGGAGGGATTTCACTTCAGCAATATCAATTTAAAGTCCTGGCCTGAAAACACAAAAAAATTGTAACAGCAATAAAGTAGAAATGAAAATGTGTCATTTTCTTGGCTGGTTTTAGGGTTTGTCTTCTTGTTTGTGCTGCTGCAAGGAAACAGGTGCCTACATCCTTAAGGAGCGGGAGAAAAAAAAGCCCCCAGGCTTGTAAAACACACCAGCATGCCATATTTTCTCACAAATGAATCATCTTTCTGAACCTGATTGGATGCTTAGTGGCTCTAGTGCCTTGATTCTGTTGATTAAACTCTGAATGTGAGCATGAAGGGAGTGGGGATGAGATCACATCACACCATGTTGCGGCTCTTCATTGCACCTCGTACATATCCCTACTTCGTCTGTTCTGCACTCGCAGTCGGGCTACATGACAGGAAGGAGACCTGTGCTTGGTCTGGAATGCCATATGTTAATACAGTTAGTAAATCAATAGTGCCACGAAAAGGGAATTGGAGGCCACCTTGCACCCAAACTCCAGCCTGCACAAGTGTGGATGCGGAAACGGTGACCCCTGGAGGCGAGATGGTGTTAGTGTGTCCATCAAGCGCCTTTGCTCGAGGCACCCATGTTATAGTGTCTTGATTAATACGGTCCACTTTCTATCAGCACACACTGTCAATGTGCACCGTGCTGTTCCTCCAAAGCAATTAGCCAAAAGCCTGCACCACTGTTGCTTTATCAGAAACAAGCTGCTACCTGAAGAACACTCTGAAACATGTTGATTTATTCATTTGTATTTATTCTAAAAGCTTCTTCTCCTTTCTGTCTTTTTTTTTTCATGCAGAGTTGAGGGATATGCATTGGGCTTTCTTTAAACTTGGCATTCTGAATACACTGAAGAGACAGATATTGTGCCTGTCAAACATACAGACAGACGAGTCATAGAAAATGACAATTTGAATTAATAATGCATTATGTTCATGTAGCAGGCGTACAGACAGCTCGGCTTCCACTGATCTCTGAAGCAGGGATGAAGATAACAGTCTTGGGTTTGGGTTGTTGATCGATGCCTTCATGCACTAGAGGATGATATTTAGGTCACTTTGTTATGGTGTATGGAGGAAGTTTGGGCAGGAAAATGCCTGACAGTAGAAGTGTCAAATATGGTGACATGTGGGAGAAGGGAAACGGATCCTGACTGAATGGAAAAAACACACTGTACAGAAGTATGATCAGCAGTGGGTTTTTATGAAGCCTTGTGTACTGTTCGTTACATAGCAAGTGATGTCACATTACTCCATTGATTAATATAGATGGACTATTGATCTATTTCAAAGGTATGTGTGTGTGCTTGTGTGTGTGTGTGTGCACCACATGTAAGATTAATCAGCATTTTCATTCATATCATTCACGTTTTAAAATAATTGGAATAATTTGATCTACTGTCTGCTTCCCAGATTGCTTCCGGTTTCACTCTGAAAACATACGACTTGGTTCATTGCTTACTTTAAATTGTCCCATGGTTTGAATGTGTAAGTTCATGGTTCTCTGCGATGGCCTGGTATCCTATACAGCCTGTGTTAGCTCCTTGCTCACAGTGTTCCTGTGAAAGGCTGCGCATCCACCCGACCCTGACCATAAAACCATAAAATGGTTACTGATGAAATTTCCCACTAACTGGGTCAGTTAGGGTTTTTTTCTTTAGGTATCAAAAGGACATACACATAATTTCTGTTCTATAAATATTTTATTAATCTATACACCATTTGGATGTTTTCTGCTCTTTTAGTTATTAATATTATATGTCTCCTAGTGTTGACCATGTTCTGTATAAATTCATATATATTTTGTGACATTTCATTTTTTTTTTGGGAAGAAGATATTATTTCTTTGGGCAATATAATAGAAAAAGGCAGAAAAAGAACAGATTTAAGAATGATGTTATGCCAAAAAGACACACAAATTTAGTGAAATGAAACAAACAGGATGACTTTGCATCAGTAGACACATGAATAAAGACTGTAAATATGAATGGATGAATGAATGAAATATAAAAATATATAGCATAGCAGACAAGAAAACAAACATGGCTCACTTATAAATAAAATAACTCTCTCATTTCTATTCATTACATTTACTGTTCAACAATGTCAAAATCTTCTGCCTTTTCTCATACCCCTGTACTCTAACAAGTAAAATGCTGTACAACAGAGAAGGCTAATGGAAAAAGAGAAAGAAGATTGAAGAGAATAGAGATTGAATTATAGACAGAGATTGAAGAAGAAATGGTGGAATAGAACGAGAAGGGATCTCCCCCAAGGATTTGAACAGACTTAAATAGAAGATTTTAAGAATAAGAAGATTTTAGCAACATTGTTGATAAACCGTAAATGAACTTACATTTATATTACATTTATTCATCTATTTTATTTATTGCTTTATAATTAACCGTTGGTCCAATCGTTGGTTGTTAGGTACAAAATGTAGAACAACCATACAAAATAAATACAGATATAAATACACGTAAACTGATTAAATTACAAACCAATAAAAATATTCTTACCTGAGTGCCAACACAGGCCCAATGTCATGTTAGACTCACTGAATGGTTTACGAAGTGTTAAAAAAAAAAATCATATGCTGTGGCCTTCACAGTCACCAGATTTCTATGCATTAAAAGCTACTGTATAGACAGCCCAAACCACTCAATTCCTCAAAAGACAAAAACACACCTTAAACAAAACCAGTTACAAGAAAGGTGTTTTGTCTCTCTTGTATAGTTCCAGCAGACTGAAGTGTCAAAATCACCACTTTATTTGAAAAAGTCAGCAGTAACCATGCTGTTAGGGTATGCACATGTGTTCAGATCACCTCTATCCTTTCAGTTAAACATGGCATTGCTTCATGTTTAACCCTTATCTCAAACGTTGATCTCAAACATCATTAACAGATCCACACCTCTACATAAACCTTATATAAATACAGTGTATATGTAAAGTATGGTATTGATTTTAGCTGCTGCAGAGCTCTTGTGCACGGGGCTTTAAATTCCCGGCAGTACACTAGGCTGGGATTCATTCATTCATCTCAGGCGTCATCGGGCATCAAGGCAGGATACACCCTGGACGGAGTTCCAACCCATCGCAGGGCACACACACACTCTAGGCTGGAATTTGTTTTTAAAAATTGTTTTAAAAACCACTGCTCAAATTCTTAACCTTCATGAAGTCCTCATTCACAGCTTTGTATGGTTAAAAGTGTATCAAAATATTTGACAGATACGAGCTGATCTTCCGTTAATTTGCTCACCTGTCTAAATGGTGCAAAGTCTGGGGCTGTGTGTTTATTGCCACATTCAACTCTGTATAGTTTTTGCTGAATATCGCAAGGATACTTATTTTCTACCCATTAGCATGTTTTAAATATGTTTCCTCCATTCCCACTATGACCTTATTGTCATGGCAAAGGTCACAATCTAAGAATTAAATGAAAACATCAACTGTCACTGGCAGGACTTTATTGTCAGCTGTCAATCACCTGTCAGTGAGCATGTCACATTAAGGTTTCTAAGACCGGTAAATCAAAAATCAACGGAAAAATAAACATTATGGCTTTGTCTAAGACAGCTAAATCAGACCGAAACACAATATAATGCTAGCTTAACATAAACATTTTCATACTCTGAACATAAATCCAGAAACCTTTTCTTCGGTTACCAAAAGGAAAACTTTAAACTTCATCTTTAGTCAATATTCACCACATACACACAATGCAGGTCTCGCAAAGCACCATTAACCTTATACTGTCAAGCTGAAAACATTAAAATGCACAATGAAATTTTAGCACTTTAGCACAATGAAATTCACTTTTCACATCGTTCTCATGGAGTAGTGTGAACACAATCAAGCTAAACTGTAACACCTTGTTCTAAAGTGCTGCAATTTGGGTACATAGATGGAAAAAGTACTCAGGTGAGCTGATCACTATGTTTGCAGAAATGGAAAAGCAGTCAAGCAGAAGGCCCAGAGGGAGAGGGAGAGAAAGAGAGGATGTGGTCATTGAAGACCTGCAACCATTATTGATTATGAGATCATTTGTAGAAAGCCAGACAAAGCATATAGCCAAACTTGAGCTGCTGCAACAATACTTAGGACAGATAGAGAATACTCTATCTCTCTTTCATCTGTTGTCGAAAAAATAAAATGCATGTCATACTTTACATACAGAGTTGAGTTGAGATCCAGCTGGCTGATGGAGCCACAGACATCAAACCGAGACACAATAAATCTTTCATTTTTATTCCCCGTCTCTAATGGCGTTAATATTTGTGTACAACTGATTTCTTCCCAGAAATTGAATTTTTTTTTTGTACAGATTTCACATATTCTGTTCTGTTCTTTGGATGCTCATTTGCATATTCACTGTTTTTCACTGGTGTCTATGCACTGATCTTGAATTTGTACTTGAAGGCAAAGTTTGATTACAAGAAAATTTGTTGTTTGGAGTCAAGTGTTCAGAATGATAAATTTAAAAATAAAAAGTTACTGTATGCAAGCGTTTATATATCTAGTGTTTATATCTGGATACTTTACCAAGGGTGGAAAATGCGCTTTGTGTGCATGGCTGCAGTGCACAACCTTTGAACTCAGTGTCATTCTGTATACACTCATCATTGACCTTGTATATGTGTGATATCTGAAACTAGATATTGCTCCTTTGAATTTATTGTGTATCTAACTATCCAACGATTTATTACACTAAGAATATATTAACAGAGACAAAAAAAATTTAGTGTATATATTTAGCTTCGAACCATTTGGTTATTTCAATTCTATTCAATTCAATTCAATTTTATTTGTATAGTGCTTTTTAACCATGAACCTTGTCTCAAAAGAGCTTTACAGAACATAATAAACATAATACAAAAAAGTTTAATATTATACAAAGATTAATATAATACAAAAGTTCATGATTAATATTAGACTAAGATTAGTATTTATTCCCAATGAACAAGCCTGTGGTGACTGAGGTGACTGTGGCAAGAAAAAACTCCCTTAGATGGAAGAGGAAGAAACCTTGAGAGGAACCAGACTTGAATTGGTTGACACTGAAGGTTGTGATTATAAATATACAAAATTATTATATATTTTAATTATACATATTACCACTTCTTCTCACGTTTTTACGCTTTGACAATAATTAATCTTCTGAAGGATTTAATCATTAAAAGAACGTTAATGTTGACTTTAGAGCAGTGAATGAAATACTGTACATCCCTCAGCTTTTAGCTTCTATTTGTTCCAACTGCAAACAAGTTCTCATCATTTTATTGAACAACTCAAAGCCTTGTTGTTATTATTGTTTCTTATTTATGATCAGGTTCAGGTTTATTAAAGAAAACATTAATGCGTAGCACACAGGTGTATGAATTAGCTTATTCAACACCCCTAGCCCAAACTAATAAATAAAATAAATATTATGTGTGTGTTCACAGGGACCCCAACAAGCCAGTGCCCCAGGACACCAAGTTCATTCACACAAAAGCCAACCGCTTTGAGGAAGTGGCCTGGTCCAAATACAACCCCCAGGACCAGCTGTACCTCCACATCGGCTTGAAGCCACGTGTTCGTGACCACTACCGTGCTACAAAGGTGGCCTTCTGGAAGCATCTGGTGCCACACCTTTACAACCTGCATGATATGTTCCACTACACTTCAACCACGACACGAGTGCCACCCCCTGAGACCACGCAGAACTCACTGGCCACCAAGAGGCCTAATGGCAAGGCTTGGAATTTCAACACCAAGCGGCCCCCCATGTCACCAGCTTACAACAGCGAGAGTGGCACAGAACGACGGAACAGCGCTGACAACGATGAAACTGGACCATTACTTGTCGAGAATGCACGCGACTATTCAACCGAGTTGAGTGTCACCATTGCTGTGGGGGCCTCGCTGCTTTTTCTCAACGTGCTCGCCTTTGCTGCACTTTACTACCGCAAAGACAAGCGGCGCCAAGAGCAGCGGCCACAAGGCAGCCCACCTCGCACAAACGCCAACTCCAATGTCAATGGTACCAGCGTTGAGGATGAGATTGCATCACTGCAAGTGAACCAATGTGACGCCACACCATCTGGAGAGGCACTGCCGCTCACCGCACTTCCCGACTACGCGCTGACTCTGCGCCGCTCACCGGATGACATCCCGCTCATGACGCCCAACACCATCACCATGATCCCCAACTCGCTGGTGCCCATGCCCAACCTGCACCCATATAACACCTTCACAGCCGGCTTTGGCACAGCCGGTCTGGCCCACTCACACTCCACCACCCGTGTATAGCTTTAATGAGGGTGCAGAAGAGTATTGGGTTTTGTAGGAATATCACAGTTATGGAAGAGAAGAAAAGAAAGATTTTGAATAGACATTTTGTCACAAGCGGTTGTTTTCTGAATGTCGATTCAATTCGATTGGTTGTGAACTACTCCATGTTCCCTTCCAATGGGATGAGCAGTTCGAGCAGTATTTTTTTCTAATAATCATTTTAAAAATTGGGGGACAACCTTTTTAAGAAGACTGGGCAGTTATTGGCAACACTTCTTTTGAATAATTAACAAAAATGAAGAAAAGTGCTTTTTATTTCCCATTTCGTTCTCGTGTGGGAAACACATTTCAAAACAATGGCCTCTCAGATGACATTCGCATAATGCGTGTTGCTTTTTTCTCATCAATGCCTTACATGCCAGCTTGAGTTTTAGTTTTGTCCTTTTTATCTTTCAGTGACATGAGCTTGCCTGGAACTTATTTAGCCAGAGTCGTTGGATTAAGAAAGAGTCATAGCAAAAATACGGAGAGAAACGAAGCAATCCAGACCAGCTTTTTCAGTTGCATATACTCATACATGGTTTTACCTTTTTTCCTTATTTCCAGTAACAATAATTTGTCTGATCCCGACTCTGTCGTGAGACAAGACTGAAGATACAGACTTTACTGTGAGTGTTTTGTTAAGAAAAATTGCATATTTTATGACAAAATGAACTATCTTCATGAAATGCACACTTACACACGTACTGTGTGTGTGTGTGTGCGCGCGTGTGTGTGTGTGTGTACATTTACCCTATTTTTGGTTGAACATTGTGTCTTTGGGGTGGGACAAGGAGGGCTTCTTTACCATGTTGATGATTTTCACCAGTAGTGTTTGAGCTGCACCTCTGCAAAATAGCACTTTTTTGTTCTTTTAAAAAGAAGTTATATATGTCTAATTTTGCTTAAGAATTACAAAAATAAATATATTATTTTACATGTAAAAGAAAAAAATAGCTTAATATTCAACTGAACTAACTGACATGATTCCACTGACTTTGGCCTGTTTGCACTGAATAATATTAGTTCAGTGAAGACCTGTTTCTATATATATATATATATATATATATATATATATATATATATATATATATATATATATATATATATATATGGGCATACATTCATATATGTATAGGGCTTTTATGAAGATTATACTCCCATTGATCTCAACATATTAACGACCATTTACTACTAGATTAAAAGCATCACTATCCAGAAAGCTGAGCGATTAGTGTTTGTACTAGTCCAATTTTCCATAAACACCATAATCCCAGGCCACACCAATTGTCTTTTTAACAGCTCTATATGTATATTTATGTATAAATATATTTAATATTTATTTATGTATACCAGATGTATACATGCTGATTGTGCCATGTGCCAAATTAAATCATAAAACTGGAGAAGACATGTTGCAAAAACATATTATTTCTCATCCAGACTTCCTCTGATTTTTTTCTACTCAATTTCATTGCATCAGATTGTGTTAGTTTTTGGTCAAACTGTCAAAACAACCTGTTTATACCGTCAAATGCTGTTCTCCCTCCCTCCCGAACTGAGAGGAAAACATCCTGGCAGCTCTGGCAGCCAAGATCAAATGAAAAACAGGAAGGAAGTCAGTGGTCCAAAGAGATGAATTTGTATTAAAGGCACGCAAGTTTCAGTCAGAGGTTTTAACTAGTTTGAGCTCATTGATAGTCAATCATGTGGTAAACGCGGCACTATATTGTAGAGCAAGTTACCGAAATCAAGCTGAGCATGGGGTTCCCAGTCAATAACACACTTATGCTTGTTCACATTAATCAACATCCTCCTGCTCATCACAATAACTCTTGAATGCACTTTTATTAAATCTTGTACTAAAGATTTGTGTATATATTTGGCCACAAATTGAGAGCAGACATTTCCCCAGAAAGTCTCTACTCATCACCATCTCCAACTAAAATGTACACAAATACTTTTGACTGTCTTAAAAACCATAGTTAAATGGTAAAAATAAATTACTTCCCCTTTGGCTGTGTGGACTGCAGCAAAAAAATTGGAAGCCGTCAATGCTTGGAGTTTGTAGTTGATGAGTTAATTAGTGAAATTCCTTAGGAAGGACCTTTAACAGAAGTCAACGCTCCAAAACGAGGATACAACCTTCTTCGAGGAGGTGACTAGTGTAGAGATTAAAGAGCAAGATTTACTATCCAACTGTTTAAATTCTTTTAATGAGAAGAAAGTTCATATAAAGACCACAATGTAAACCTTCAGCATTATTTCTTTTGACCAACTGAGTCATGGCAGGTGGCCAATTAGAATGTAGCTCTACTTCCAGTTCCTCACAACATGGGGATTAGATGCTTTGTCTCATTCGAATACCTCCAAGCAAGCAGCAGTTGGTCAGAGCAGGGAGTTGAAATACTCCTAGAATCAATATCATTTTTAGAATAAAATATTGCAGATTATAAGCATTAGAACAGCAGGGGTCCCTGCTGAATGGAAAATAATTGCAGAACCTACATCATTCTTTACATATGTTTATGTGTAATTAGTTGGTTAATGATTTTACTCTTAGCTTTCAGCACACTGTTCAGGTTCATTTGTTTAAAATAACCAGTATGTCATTTATGCTATAGTTATTTTTAGGTCCCGTCTGTAATAGCTACTTTAAGCTTCACAAAGTCTGTCAGTGCTACTCCCTGCTGCATAGCACACTCTATTCATACAGCTCCCTGCTGATCCAGTGACCTGTTTGCACATGAGTTATTGCGCTCCATACAGCAACGGTGTGAGTGGGTGTAACTGGATCTATTTATTTGTGGTAGTGTATATTGTTGTAAAGAGAATGTAGTGACACAAGGAGCATCACTGATTTCATCTGAAACTCTGGTTCATAGCAAGACACACCTCAGAGCTTTTTGTTCTTCAGGAACTGAATGCGATATTAAGAGAGAGCAAAATTTGGGCAGACCATGGCATAGACTCTGAGGAAGGCAGGACTCCCACCCTCAACTCTAAGCAATGGCAGCTTGCCTAAAGGATTGATCAAGAAGGGTATTCGATGAAGCATCTAATCCCCACATTGTGAGCTGAAACTCACTGCACTGCCCTGGAGGACTAGGCAGAACTGTGAAACTGGATGTTTTTCTACCATGATTGCTGTCAAGGCAGTTGCACTGGCATGCTCTCAAAGATATATCAAAACTACATCTCTATGTCTCAGACAAAGCACTGTTTCATTACTGAGCTGTTCATTTTTAACCTCTTTTACTTTGCATTTTGTTTTGCGTTGGCCCCCACCATTAACATGGATTCTTTAAGGATTTTGCCTTGTCTTAGCCAGATTAATAACCAAACACTTGGTAACTGACTGAAGTGAAGTGATATTTTCTACTCTACTAATCTGTGTAGCATCTTCTGTACTATGTTGAATAGAAGCAAAATCCCATCATTTGTTAGTGCTTTTTTAAGTGTAAAAACAGTGGTTTGGTTTAAGAAGAGACTGAAGTTGTTCTCATCATTATGTTGCAGTTCTGTGCATTTATGTGTAATGGACATTTTCTTTGCAATACACTGGTGGCAATCCACTTAATCATGTAATTCACTATTTATTGTCTCAGTATCTCTTCATCCTGTTTGTAAGTAATGATGAAAGAAAGATGGCCGGGTAAATGCCAGAAGAATTATGATAATCAGACACTAAGATATGAACAGGAAATATGAGCTAATGGGCCAACTGGTGAAGTCTGTTGCATACAAAGAGAAATGTTAATCTACTATATACAGTAGTCTTAATATTATAAGACCTCAGTGCACTGGATCATAGAGGAGGTTAATGCTAACCCAGCACACACACACACACACATTCTGATTACACTAATATTATTATATGCACTGCAGTGCTAATGGACTTCTCAATATTAATACAAAGAATTTTAACATTGTAAGGTTTATAATGCCCCAGAAAGTATAAAGAACATCTCTACATCACCATTCATATTAGAAAATTTAAGAACCTATGAATATGATTACGGTTATTATTATTATTATTATTATTATTATTATTATTATTATTATTATTATTATACTTTTAAAATGTCCCCATGTCCACATGCCAACTCAACTTAGAATTTCTGCTTTTAAAGGGAAATACAAGAAGTTAAGTAATATTCATGGGTGGAAAATGCACTGAGAAATGAAGTGCAAGTGAAAGTGTAGGTAATGTGTGGAAATATTCTTCAATTAAAAGTGGAAGTATCCAGCCAACAAAATAAAAAAAAAAAAAAAGTGAAAATTTTAAACTTACTCAAGTAAGACAATGTAAAAGATAAATGTGATAACCATTTATTCAAATCAGGTAAAAGATGGATTTTGTTTTAAACTGAGGGATCATTCAGGCTGTGTCGATCATGGCACTCTAGAGTTTCTAATAAAATCCATGTAAATAACTATTAATAACTATATATTAATATATTTACATTGATTTAGATTTTATACTTGATACTAGCCAAGTATATTAGCTAATTGAACAATGCTAGTCTAACCTGGCATTAGCAGGGTAACATTCTCACATAAATACATCCAGTTATTGTTATCAAATTAGTGAAGTTTACCACAAGATTTTTTTTCAATTGCACCTTCTATGAAGACAAAAAAGACACCTAATTTTAAAAAAGCATTACAGGGGTTTTCATCCAAGCAGTATTGTGTTCTTTACTTTAAATGCTTTAAATGTACAAGGATGGTGATTACACTAAGTATAATGTGTAGCACGAGAAAGTCACCACAGGTAACACGCTAAAATAATTAGCATGTTTTGATCTACTTGATTGTATGGAAAACATAAATCTATTCCAGGCAGTAAAATCATATAAATAAAATTATTCCAGTCCAACAAATCATAACATATTAATTGGCCATTATGTTAGAGTTGTACTCAGTGTTGTGCAACATCGTGCCAACTTAATATGGAAATTGTGCACATCGTTCCGACTGCAGACCTAATTTTATTAATCTGACAATTCAGAGTAATCAAAAATCCGTATTTAGTATCTTGCAGCTTCATTAAGTTGCTTTTAGTGGCACAGAAAATAACAAAATAAAATACAAACTAATAATGATGTGGATCAAATGCTATTTTAGATGCTAAACAATAAGAAACTAAAAATAAGAAGCCTTATTGTTAAATTAAACCAAACTTTCTGCCACTTGGAATATTGGCAATATGCTAGACTCCTGTTAGATATTTATTTTAATGTGTGCCATCTTCTCTTTCATATATCCTCTTATTGTTTTTATTTTTAAACTGTCTCATTTTTATATTACATCATATTACATTTAAAAGCAAAGGGAAAAATAATACCTGTTCATTCAGTCTGTGTTTTCTATCCCTGGATTTTTCAGGCTTAAAGGCTACGGTCTAAGTGTTACTGAAAACCCATCTCATCTCAGTCACTTGAAAAAAATTCTTGAAAAACCTCAGCATGAGATAACAAAAGTAATTTAAGTACTTGTGGAATACTACTCTTAATATAAATAAATTCCATACATTATTGATGTAATTTCTGGGCTTATACTATATTTGCAAAGGTTTGTGGACACCTTACCAAAACACTTGTGTGTTTGTTGAACATCCTATTCTATATTTAATCCCCCATAGCTGCTCTAATAACCTCCACTGTTTTGGGAAGACTTTTTTGATTGTGATTGTGGGAATGATTGTGGGAATTTGTGTTCATTCAACTACAAGAGCATTTAGTGAGGACTGGCAGTGATGCTGGGAAAGGAAGCCTCGGGTTCAGTCAGCGTTCCAGTTCAACCCAAACTTGTTCTTCCACACCAGCCTCGGTAAAGCATATCTTCATGGTTTGGGCACAGTGGCATTGCGTTGTCATGCTGTAACAGGCTTGGGCTTAGTGTCAGTGTAATACAATTATAATACCACCAAATATTCAAAGAAATTCTAGCCAATGGTGTGTTTCTAACCTTGTTGCACCCGAATGGAAAAGGTCTACTGTACATGTGGGTGTGTTGGTCAAAGGTCCACAAACATTTGGTCATATGGTGTAACTGAGCAAATGTAAGCACTGAACAAGACAAGCTTGTAGTGATGAAATACTGAGGAGTTGCTGAAATACTGAAATCTTACTTGTGCTGATCGTAACTAAATGTGAGCTAAATTAATGGCAGCTGATTAGCCATGCTGTTAGCAATGGCATTAGGACATGAAAGTATTTACCTATTTATATAGATTTATCATTCCTGACATTGTTCTAAAGGCAAAATTTGTAAATAAGTAATGTTTTATTCGGCAGAAATTATGTGATAGCTTAATATTATTTAACGACTGAATGCAAAAAGTTCCTGGAACAAACAGGGTGACTATTAAGCGCCTGACAGAACATCACTAATGAAGCTATCCAGTGTCTGATTATGTCTGTGGGTCAGAGACTACAGGCATCTCTTCACTGCAAAGAATGGCAGACAAGTACCAAGTGTAACACTGTTTTTCAGGAGTATTAAGTTAATTTGTCCAATTATCCCCAGAAAAGACAGGCTGTGTATACAAAAGATTGTGATTTTTACATGGCTCATCTATTGATATAAACAATCTCCATTTAAAGCTTCAATTTATTCTCTTAGACACGATCACATTCCAAATATATTGCATTGGACTACATCACCACAACAACCGAAAGTGTTTATTGTCTAATTACTTGTGGATTGCACTGTATTTCACTGTTTGTGTCAGCTGTTTTCAGAATACTTACATATGTTTGGGTCTCACAGGGTTTTTGTATGGCATAAGACCATATGACAAGGACTTGCACTAAGCTTGATAATACTATGTATTCATTGTCGTCGCAAAATGTTAAGTATTCATTATTCATTCTACATGGGTTTGCTTGAGACTATCCTATTAAATAAAGAAGAAAAATGAGGTCTCTGCATACCATTTCCCAGATCTGCTACTGTTCCTTTTTTTCATGTTCCAGTAAGATATTACACCCAGTGGAGAAATCAATCAGCAAAGAGTGCATTTGGACTACATATATTTTCTGTTATTCCAGATCTCAACAGATTTTTAGACACACAAAGTTACCAATATTTTCTTGTCTATAGAGAGGAAGGCAGATAAAGAAGCTTGTATTTATATGCCGAATGCATTCATAACCAGGTATTAGAAATGAAATATTGGTGATGTTTTCACTGTGAGGACTGGAGAAGTTAACTTACTTTGTATGATTCAGATCCTTTCCAAGCTGATGTTCAATTTATCGCTTTATGTAGTGAAAAAAAAAAAAAGGTGACATTGATCTTCCTCCGTGGGTGTATCAGGCCAAAGTCCAGAATTCAAATTTAATGCAACCATCGTGTGGATTGCATGCCAACCTGAGGGTCTTGCAGCCTGAGGAGATGGATAATAAAGACACTTTGTTTGGACAATCTAACACTAGGCAGCCAAGAGGAGGTAATAAGAAATCTAGTGCTTCGGTATTAATTAGGCGCACGACCATTTTCTGCATGATAAAACAATAACAAAGCTGCTTGGACTGGATTGTGCTGTAGCGCGGTGCAGTGCTCCTTAAGGGACATTGAGCCCAGCTGCTGCATTGACTGGAACAGTAATGATTCTGTCTAGGTGATGGATGGCCTGAAGAAGCCTAAGAAGTGAGACAAACATCTAACAAGCATGCAGAGCTTGCTCTCTCTCTCTCTCTCTCTCTCTCTCTCTCTCTCTCTCTCTCTCTCTCTCTCTCTCTCTCTCTGTCTCTCTCTCTCTCTTTTTCTCTCTCTCTCACTCTCTATCTTCGTTCCCAGCCAATTCCCTGCAGTCTCTCATCAACTTCCAATCTTTCTCTTAAGGATAATTAGCGGTGGCTTTGCATTCACAAGGCCACGTTCCACCTTGAATGGGCTATCAGGTACCAAGTGGAGATATACACTAATTGCACGTGCCACATTGTGCAAATTAAAGAAGTCTAGCTGCAGGCATACCATAAAGCAAGGAAAGCTAACGACTGGCTAAATCACATTAACCTTCCCTACTGTAGGTAATGACCCAGATGCGGATACTTCACCGTAAAGAAACAATAAATGCATTCTATATAATATCATTGCGTTGCATGCTGCAGGGGACAATTATTGTAAATCCAAGCACCTACTATCAAAAAGAAGGTAGTAAAATGATAGTGTAGATCAAGCAATGTAGCACAAAAGGTCTGTTTACAGTATATGTACTGTGGATATGGCAAAAAAAAAAGACTAGTGGGGTTCATATGTTCTCCCTTTCACTTACTTATATTGCATTTTGTGTATGGGAGGGGTTTTGATGGATGATTGTCTTTGGGCTAATGCATCTTCCACTACTCAAGCTAAGAAAGCAAACAAACTGAGCCATTTGCACCTTTGGGAGTGGAGAACTTTTTATTGATGAACAAAATCTGCTACTATTAGTTTATTCACAGACAAGCAAAATTGAAGATCCCAATAAACAAGCCTTTATAAGCATTACTTTAAACTCTTCTCTCAGTAAGGAACCGATTTTTATAGGATGTTATATATTTAGTCCTGTATGTGAATGGGATAAAAATGGCACTGCTCTGATTGCTGGGAATAGATATAGCCATTGGGTAAAAACATCCAGCTGTGTTCTATTTACAGAGCTTCACAAGTCTTTGTAGATACAGTATACAACATAGGAGATGGTATAGTCACAGACTGTGTGCTCTGAACTGAAAGGTAGTTGAGTTAAAGGATGGACATTGTTAGGTAATTGCTAACTTGAGTTCCCAGTTTCCCATCAGTATTATCTTATTACAGCCGCTGACTTTTATTTGCTTGTTATTTTAGACACACTTGCTATCTTATAAGCCGTGGATTATTGGTATGTCAAGTGTTGTAGTGAAGGTCTGAAACCATCCCCTTGGTAATAATGAAGATTACAAAGAATCGACCAGATAATACTATACTGCCATTTTGCATGGCTTGTCGCACTCCAATCCTGAGAAGTGGCTCTCCATTGTGTCCAAAAGCTTTTTTAGAAAGTTGCATCAACAGCAGCTGACCATGAGATGGCAGTAGGAAAATATTAGCCAGATATTTAGTCAGAAATGGGGTTTTTTCACAGTAGTACAGGTTTCTTTCATATTTCTGTACTTCTAGAGGAGGTGGCCATTTGTTAATCTTGAAGGTGCACTTGTCTCTTTCAACCCTTACTAGTGTCGTATCAGTCTGTTTTTTATTAATGTCAGAGCCCAGAGGAGCTGGTTCTTTAATGTATACATCAAAGATAAGGTAATGATTAAGTTTTAATGAGGCCAATGGACATGAAAGCCGTTCTTTTAAGTCTTAAAAAGAGCTTGTCATGCTTCCTATTTTAGACAAGGCCTCCAGATAAATGAATGTATTGAGGACGTAGTAGAGTGGTTGATTTATTACAATTTTATATTTGAATTTTAATAATCACTAATAAAATGATCGTACACTATTTCTTAACACAGAGATAAAAATGCTGATGACAGTGATGTACTATGGTTAATTACTTTTTTAAATTATGTCCTGATTATAATCTGTACATTTTAATTAAACTCCTTCAGTTTCGTTCCTAATCCTGAATAATAGGCATTGGTGAGGGACCCTAAAATGGGACCCTGCTATGCAAATCTTTTTCAAGAAAATGTTTTTAACGGTTGTTTAATAGACATTATGTCTATAGTAATACTATTTCTAAAATATGTATTGATGAAACCTTGTCATAACTGAATGGTTCATCTTTTATTTCCTAGCTTTCCACATTTCATTCAGCCTTTGTGGAAGTTTTTGACATACTGTATGTTTGAAGTCGAACAGGATCAAATTTGAAACCTACAGTATAGTACAGTACAGTACATTTCTACATCCCAAGCACTATAAAACTCATCACATTTCAACTTATAATATTAAGCTGCAAACACTGCAGTTTAAGACACAAAACTTTATTTTCCACAATGAAACACAATTACGCACATTGCCAAGGATTTATGTTAGTGCTATAAAGCTAGACCGTAACATCAAGTTCTGAAGTGCTACAGTTTAAGTACATAGATGAAAAAGTACTCAGAAACAAAAAACATTTTAAAGGGATTTTTAACATCCTTTTCATTTTACATCAAAACATATAAACTATCTTTTCAGTTTCTTTTCATAATCGTGTAGGACAGGGCATTCCTGATCAGCGCAACACAGGTTGTTGTTGTTATGCAAATATGTACCATTATTTCTTTTTTATTGCTTTTTGTTTCTGTACTTTCTACCTAAAAAATCCAATTCAGTTCAATTTTGTTCAAATATAATTCATTTGAAACATTTCGTAACGCCCGTAAAGAACAAATATACAAGAAGCATCTTTCTTTTGCTATAACCTTCTTTTAGTTTAATCTGTATGTTTGTGATGTTTTAGTAAGCATTATCTCTTGAATACCACATGCTAAAATAACTTGCATCTGTACTTCTTGTAGTAATGTCCTTGTTATCATTTATATGATGATAAATGCCAAGAGAATTGATGCTACTATAAACTTAGAATAATGTTATTTATGACAAGTGCTTGACACGAAGAACATCATTCGATTAAATTTTATTTGCATAGCGCTTTTAATTATTTATTTATTGTCTCAAAGCCACTTTACAGAAATATAAAAACTTATATATATTAAACGTATAAAGTAAATATTATAGTATTTATCGCTATTGAGCAAACTGAGGTAACATTGGCAAGAAAAAAGCTCCCTGAGACGATATGATAGGAACCAGAAGGGAACTCATCCTCATTTGGGTGACACTAGAGAGTGTGAATATAAATAATGTCTTTAATGTAAATGTAAATAATGTCCTTTTCACAACTGTTTATAGACGCATGGAATTGTGCAAACAAGAGCTCCTGAGCAATTAATTTCTGAGGGCGTTATAGATTTAACATGTTTTAGAGTGTATGCTAATTGGAGCATGTTATGCCAATTACGAGATACCCATTCATGGTAACATGACATTGCCTGGTAACTGAATAAACTGATAAACTGCCATAACAACTGTCGAGATTTAACACTCAAATGAAACTGTAAAAGGGTTGAATAGTTTTCAGGAGCAGACAGGGTTGACTGCGTGACAACTTACCTCACATGATCTGTGCATGGTTCAATAGTTACTTAATTCATTATCTTGTACCAGGGCCTCCATTAGGACACAGCACACACAGTGCCAGGATCCCCAGTTTCCTCATGCATCCCTTCGACTGGTGACTCTACATTTGCCCGAGTATGAATATATGTGTACATGGCACAATGTGATGGACTAACATCCTAGTGTATTTCTGCCCTGTGCCTAGTGTTCCCCCGATTAAGGTCCAGATCCACCACAACTCTGACCAGGATTAAAAAAGCTTACTGGGGGAAAAAAACAATGGTGTATGGGTGGGTGGAGGTTTTTCAATTAATAGAGCAATGGAAATTTTCTTTCCACAAGTGTTGAGTACCTGGTATTTAGAAGGAAATACCCTATAAGGTTTTAGAAATACCCATACATGACTTTCTAAGGCCTCCCAGAAAACAATCAGACCAGCAAAGCTCATACACATCTAGCAAACTGGACTTAATTCATACAATCTACATATATACAGCCATGAAATTAAAGATACAGTGATAACTGCAAACTTCATAGCACAGCAATAGCACATTGATCTTTATAGCTTTACCTTTATACATTTTTCCAAAGGCACAACTTAGTTTAATAGACTGAATCACTGCATTAGCTATGTTAGTACTACCATAGTCAGCTTTGATACCAGATAACTTAATTAACCATCTTAAAGACAATTAAAGCTTAGTTATCACAGCTCACTTATTAGCGTGCTCGCTAATTAAGTACTTTAATAAGTAGGCATGAAGTGGAGGAAATCACTGAACTGTGCAAGATTAATTACATTAATAATAACATGGGCCCACTAAATTTTCATCCTCTCATCATCTCCTGCATTTTTATAAACCCTTACAGAGATACTCAAAGCTGTATCCAGACCATTTTAATGTCATATTAATTAGGCAATCAATTAAAAATGTTCTGTGGTATTTCTTTTGACTTATTCTACATGTTTAAACATTAAAAATGCCAAATGCTGTGGTATTAGTTCCTGTGTAACCTGACCAAACCAAAGATCTTGTGTTTTTTCACAAAAACAGAAAAGAAGCTCAGAACTGAAGGCATTAGCCACCCCCGGCAACCTCTTAGCTACAGTATGCCTCTGACTGTTGGCCAAATGAACTGTACTACATTGGAAAAATCGACACAATTCTAGCTTAATGCAAACTAGGAACTTTCAGTCATGTTATTTGGTTTGGATTGGTTCATCTTATATTTCAGTCACTCGGTGGTTTCAGTCATGTTATTTGGTTTTACTTCCTCTAACAACAGCCAAAACTTTGTTAGAGGAAGCCCCCAAACTTCCATACACAGACATAGTGATACATGGCCTAAACAGGAAGTTGATAATGACACAGGCAAATGGCTGTACCTTGAGGGTCACGTCACCCTTTCTGTATACTGTAGTTGGAAGACAAAAAACTGTTTATGCCGGATTTAATTGCATCAGTCAACATCATTTCCCCAAGGAGGCAAGTTGGAGTAAACACCCTGAACACAATGTCTTTAAACAGACAAACCGAGCAGCATGAACATTCTCCAGCAGCACTGCACAATTATGACTTCATTTCCCCAAAACACCTCACATCCAGTGTTACTAGGATAAACTCTCATCTCATGGATCCACTGCATCCCTGACCAGTATAGACAACTGAAGATGAAGGAATGAATTAAAGAAGAGTGTCAAGCATTTAATTAAACAACAACAGAAGATCAATTGATTTATTAGGTTTAAAAACTAAAGCTGACATGTTGCATTTTGCATCTTATTAGCCATACTTGAAAGAAAAAACCTTATACTTGAGTGAAAATAGTAATTAATTTGAGTAAAATGTCATCAAGAAAATGACTGAAATTATAGTAGTTTCTAAATGGCACAAAAAAATCCAAAAACGTTCTATTTATTTTACCTAACCATGTGAGTTGCACTTAAGTAGTAAAAAATATTATATCCACTGCTATCCATAGCTATGTTTGTATATGTTATTTATACATATTTAGATATCTATCAACTCCATCCAGGGTGTATCCTGCCTTGATGCCCGATGACGCCTGAGATAGGCACAGGCTCCCCGTGACCTGAGGTAGTTCGGATAAGCGGTAGAAAATGAGTGAGTGAGTGAGAGATATCTATCAAAGATTCCTCTCACACTTACCCATAGATTCCAGCACATTTAACAGAACAAGCAACTACTACGAACAAACAATGTGAGATTTTGGACTAATCGCAGAGCATCTTTCTTGTAAAACCTCAGATCCAGCTAGTCTATCTTATGCAGCTAGCTACTAGCTTACCCCTATATGTCTCCACATGTTGTTTTGGCATACATAATGCATACATTATTTGTTTCTTTTGAATCATTTAAAACTCAAGACTCCTGGTAAATTGGGCCAAGGATGCTCTTCTGTCTTCACTGTCTAAGACATTGCTGCTACTGATTAAGCCTAAAGTGTAGGCTTTATTATGTTATTTATAAAATAACATAAAATATACATTTGGATTGTAATTGGCTTACGGTCTTCTAAATTGTAAACTACAGATTTGGAGGCTATAAATCTATGGAAGGTAGATCAAGGTACATCATGTGTTTCAAGTGCTTATTATAAATCACTGTTGAGAACTTAAGAACAGGTCTGTTTCCTCTTCTTAATGTAATGACTGGCTCAGTTTCCATTGCGACCAAGAGAATTGGGCATTGTTGCCTCCTTATTGCACAATATGTGTTCACTTGTATGGCACTAGTTCCATACAAATTCCAGCAACTGCACTGTTTCTAGAGCAGTGAAACTGATGTACTTCCTGTATAAGTTAACGACAAACCGCAATTTCCTTGTTTACTTGCAGCTACATTAACATGCAGAAAATGAAATGTGATACAGTTCACAGTAAGAAATGTCAATTCTAGGTAGGTTGTTGAAGTGGAACGCAACTGCATTTGCTTTTCATGACAGAAGCAACAGCAAAAATAATGATAAACCTTCACTATGCTTTTTAAAATCAAAAATATATATGTCATTTTATTTTACAAAAGAATCTTTCTCTTAAAAATAACATTCAATATCAAAGAACAGATACTAAGAGCTTGAATTTTCATATAGTAAATACAATATAAAATGCTATTCGAATACAACGAACTGCCATAATAATTTAACAGTAACAAAGTAGTTAAAACTAGATGAAATTTTACATCAAAAAACTTAAGTTGAAAGAAAAGTAGTTATAGTTTAAAAGCTACTGAGCTGATAGAATTCCAAACAAGTTTAGCCAAACATAAAAAAATTAAAAAATCTTTGTAGCACAGACTAAAAAAACTTCATTATTACTGATTGAGATGTTTGTCTTGGTTCATATTCAGTTATACCAGTGATATTCAAAAATATCAACATCTGTACTAATAAATCAGATTCATTTTCACAGGATTAAAGATTGTTCATGTTAACTTGTCTTGGTTGTAATTTGTTTTGTAATTATTGTTTTTGGGTGCATTACAAACTGAATATCCTGTCCAAGAGGGAGATTCGGTTTGTTCATGGATGCCAGTTCTCTGTCTCTTCTTGCTGGTACGTGCTGATAGTCTTGGCTCCTGTCCTGTAGTTACATGAGTCCTGTCTGTTCACATCTCTGTCAAGAAGATAAAGTTGTCATAGCTCGGGTCGACAGGGGAGACAGGCAGAAAGGATTAACATGCTCAAAGTGTGCCCAGATGTCTGGGGACTTATGATTCATGATCTGCACTTATCCCTACAACCCACTGATAGCCTGGCATGCTGAGAGCAGGCCTTGTAAAACCACTGGTCTTTTGTTGATAGGCAGCCACTGGGGTAATTTAGTAGCAGTGCCATTATCACTGCAATGAAAATTTCATTTCTGTCTGTATACTTTGTCACAGATTGCACTCTAATTTTTGATTTGAGGAAGTATGCACACCGTATAATTTATCATGTACTGAAGTGTTGAAAAACAAATATATTCACACACTGACTCTGCAATACATAACAGACCACATGTGTAATATTCAAGTAGCTTCCACATTAGTCTTTACTGAACTTGTACTTTTTGTGTTTTTTTATTGCACACTTTATCTTCTGTATAACAGACTTTCTGTTCTGATTTATTTTTTTTTCCAATTAAAGATGACTTGGAGATCAGAATGTGAGAGTGTTTAAAAATGAATCGGTTATAATAAAAAATTCCTGTGGTTATAATAAGAGGTAAAGCAGACAGTTTTATGTCACTACAAAGCTAACTAGTGTAAATACTGTCAGTGATGCAGTGCTAATTATCTATAAATTCTAGTACACCTTGAAATATCATTCATTCATTAAGACGATAAGTTAGGAATCAGATTGCTGACATAGCATTTAGGCAAATAAATAATAGCAAATTAAGGCTATGGAGCAGAATGATTATAATTCAGTGCAGGGAGAGTTTACATTTCAGGTTCATACAGAACACATTTGATCCCATTTTCATGATGATACCGATACTGTTAGCTTACCTGCAAGCTCTTTGTCCAGGTTCTCAATAAAGCTCTCTAGGTCAGAAGTGTCCCCGAGTTTAGCTGTTGGAAAGGGAAGAGGAGAGACACAGTGAAGGAAGGGGTGGATGATGGAATGCTCTGGAATGTATAGAAATACTGCTAAGAGCCCAAGCATTTCCTCCGGAATATTCTACTGGAGGAAATGCGATCTGACAGTCCGGGGGGGAGACTGGGGGCAGGGGACTGGAAAATAAAATCTAATCCCACACTTCAGAGGGAAGAAACAAATTCATAGCAGCATGTTCAATCGGCTTTGAATCGGGCTTAAAAATCTTATCATAAACATCCTCTTAAAAAACTGTGCCTATCTAAGAGATTAGCTCAGTTAGCCTGAAACAGATCCGCTCCGCTGTGTTGCTATGGTTTGAGGTGGAACTGTTCAGTGTCGTATGCTTTTTGTGTATGGTAGCCTGACAAAATAAGATAAAGAGCTTTCACTGATAAACATTTCAATCCATTTAAAGCTTCTATAATAATCCTTCTTTTCAAACACCTAGTTACTAAAAACTTAAAAGGCTAGGTGTAAGCATGGGTGGACATCAGTGAGATGCCCAGAGGTAGCAAAGAACTTAAAGTCCCATCAATGTATGAAATTGCACAAAACAAAAATGGCACCCACACAATAAACTGCAATGCCTCCAGCTTTGTTGTGTAAATGTGATGGTTATCAGGATTGAAATATAACAGTGATACCTTTCCGTGAAGTCATCATGCCTGCAGTGTTGAGCTCCTCTACACTCGCGTTCAAGCTGCTTGCCTGAGATGGTTCACTAGCTGAGAAACACACACACACACACACACACACACACACACACCACACACACACATGCAGTACTTTAATGTTCCAAATCTAAAAAAAAAATCTGACTTGACAGCAGTACAGGATAATATTGTG
Source organism: Tachysurus vachellii (assembly GCF_030014155.1). Lineage (NCBI taxonomy): Eukaryota > Metazoa > Chordata > Actinopteri > Siluriformes > Bagridae > Tachysurus > Tachysurus vachellii. The sequence continues at coordinate 18,234,988 of NC_083472.1, forward strand.
AGTTAATGATGTGTCTTTGTTGTGTGACTCTGTGCTGAAGCATTCCAAACTCAACAAAAAAGTTGAAACGTGTTTCCGACAGAAAGAGTTACAGAAAAGTGTCTGTATAGTTGTTTACATTCATCATCGAAGGGAAATCAGAGTGTGGATTTTACACCTTAACTCCATCCATCCATTTTCTTTACCACTTATCCTTCGCAGGGTCAAGGGAAACCTGATGTCTATCAGGGTGGGGAAAGCCAGGTGGGGAAAGCCAGAACAGGGTCACTCAGGCTAGAGACAATTTAGACATGCTAATCAGCATACCGCCTTACTGTGTTTGGCTTGAGGGGTGAAACCAGAGTACCCTGGGAAACCCCTGAAGCAAGGGGATGGGGAAAACATGCAAACTCCACATAGACTAATCACTAAACCATTCGGTGTTTTGAAAAGCAGTGGGTTTTGCATTGCACCATTAAAAAAAAAAGTAAGGGTGGTTCTCAAACACGTGCTTTTCTGCATGGTCACCAAGTAAGAAGAGTGACAACGTGACTGTAACACTCCCTTCCACACTTTGGCTTGTTAAAAAGCAGATGATGGAGGACTCACTATCATCCGTGTCCTCGATGCCGCTGTCCGTCACTGCGTCGCTGAAGTCAGCCCGCTGTTCCGCTTCACCCAGCAAAGGCTCGCAGGCGCCGTGCGCTCTCACCGATGGCGCTCTCACCGATGGCGCGCTCATTTCCTCCATCACGGCTTCAAACTCCTCCAGCAGCTCCCCGATCTCCCTGTCCAACTCTGAGATGGGGTCAATATTTAAAACATTTAGTCCCTCTAAACCAAACCATAATCCATTTCATATAATATAATATCTCCACTTCATTTCTGCTGTACATTATCGGACACTTAGTTTTCCTGAGAAATGATTTCATTAATAAAAACGAATCTTACCTGTTGCCATAATATTCACTTTAAATGAATTCGGATCTTTTTTTTATTATTTTTTTTTTCTGTAAAATTTGAATGAACATCAATTTTTGTTGTCGATTACTATAAGATGGATGAATGGGTTCAGGGTTTCTATACACTGATTAACAAGTATTTAATAAAGAAATAAATAAAGATGAAGAAAACTAACCTGTTGAAGGTGATGTCGACATGCTTTCAGAAACAGCTGATGAACTTCTGAGTCTCAGAAAGAGACGTAAGTAATGCGAGAGCGAGGAAAAAAGTTGGACCATACTACAAAGATTCGTGCGTAATGGTACAAGAAGGCGGAGCATCTGTCAAAGAACAGCTATCCAATTGGTTGTCTTCTAACAGAGGCTTTCTACTCCTGCCTAGGAAAAGCAGAATCCCAGCCAATGAGAGCGCAGTTTCTCTTGTGACGTATCGGAGACCTAGACAGTGATGGAAAAGTTTGGTTTATTAAATGAAACTGTATAAGAATAGTTTTTTCCAGATAATAACTTTTCCATTCTAATTTACAAAGATGTTCATAG